>NW_018480068.1:115564-159897 GCF_002113885.1 Mizuhopecten yessoensis | reverse complement strand
AATCCAATATGGCCACCACGGCTGCCATTTTGAAAAACTATTTCAAACTTAAAGTAAAGATCTACTTGGCCGATTGAACTGAAACTTTGTAGGAATGATCGAATCATGGTCCTGACAAAGTGTTGTTATTTTTCGGGTCAATCAGAAATACAATTTGGCTGCCATGGCCGCTATTTTGCTACTAAGTTCTAATAGGCCGATCTCACTTAAAATTGGTCTAGGAATGATCAGCTCATGGTCCTGACAAAGTTAAGTTAACATTATACTATTTTTTACTCAAATTGGTACATATTTCAACAACAAAAATAAATACTATAGACTCAGGTGACCGTTAAGGCCCATGGGCCTCTTGTTTCAAGAAGAGATAGAAAGATTTTACATCAATTTTAACCCATTTATTTAGTCATACCTGTGGCGATTTCTTTTCGTCATAATTCTATTTTTTGTTCGACGTTAATTTATCAAATCTTTTTTTTAATCCCAACAGCTCATCAACATATTTAATGTTGGAAAATTATTAATTAAGTTTGGAGATTAGAAAATGTTGATTAAGTCATGTTTTTTTCACAAGAAATCAGGTCAGTCTGCACCGAGCAAAATATAAAGAATAACAATGAAGGACAAATAACGGGGGAATTTTGACAGCACAATATTCAGAACCAAATAAACTAAATGAGCCTCCAGTGTTTTCAAGCGGTTGCATTGTAATGAGTTTTTAAAAACGCAAATATAAACCAACAATAAATAACAACAACATATCAATAAAATCAGTCTTTTTAATTTAAAAGCATACTAAAATAAAGCGTTCAGACGCCATTATATAAGCTACAAGGAGGCTATACACCTCGACTAAGCTTCCAAACCTACAGCTGTATGGTGTATTCTTAAACGCGAAAAATTCAGGCTTTAAGTATTAGGTGTAAACTAATGACACTTTCAATCAAGTTACAAGTGTTAACACATCATCCTATGACTGCCTGCTGAAGGCAGTTCAATACTTATATTTACCATTTTGGAATCTGCTCATCTCATATAAAAATCAATTGTACTTGCATAGCCTATATGAATTTAGTGGCAATGCCATACGATGGTAAATATAATGAAATAGCAAATTACAATTTACAATCAGTTTAATAATAAAACAGAAAATCAGATGCTTGCACGAGTTTTCTTAATTTCACATTCAGAAATATATTTTAATAAAGAACAATAATTTCGACAATTACTTTGGTCATATTCATCTCACAGAACTTAAAATTAACTATATACAACAGCCCCCTCTTCTAAAATTTGATGAAATGACATTTACTTTCATTAGAACAATAATGGTCACCTCAGGAAACACTTCCACATACTTTAACTGTCGCTGATTTATACACTATGAAAAGTTCTTTTTACACAACCAAAAGACTTTTCTATGTGACGTCGTTTCGATGACTCATACGATATGTACACTGTCATCTTCATCAGACAAAGGACCAGTGAAGCGTATGCACACAAGGGTGTAAAATGTGTACGAGTTGTCCACAAAATCGGTGTCGATTCGGCTACGCTTTAAGCGTATGTATAGTACAATAGTGGTTATATATGTACCGAAATTACTCGATTAAGCTACGCTTTGTTTAATGCTTTGTCATAAATGTGCGATAGTCTTTGAACCCCCTCGTCTCGATTTAGAACTGGCCCACTGCGGCGTATCCAGAAAGACACTATTAGAAAAACGCTGATTTATACTTTCCTCAGTCATAAAATACGAGTCTCTCCCCGGATTTTTCATCATGGCACATGTCACAGTTGATTCGCCACTGGAGAGCCTTTTCTAACTTCATTGTTAATGAAATGTGGATAGGTGATTTAATAATTTTTGTCAAATCATAATTAGGACAATTATTATCTTTTTTTAACCTTGTCACCTACTATCATACCTAAGAAAGTGAACCAACAATGAGCTAGGATTATAGATATCATGATGCAGGCCATCAGCATCCTGGGACGTAGGAGTATAACATGTCACGGTGGCGTTCTCGGACGACTCATCGATCTTAGCGAATACCCGGATGACTGAAATTGCAAACAACACATACCATGATGCAGATAATTGCATTTAACTCAAACATGATAATGATAAATTATAAGACAATTAACATCTACCTATTCTGACCGTTAATTACAATTAACACCTAATTTATTCTGATCAATAATAACAATTAACACATACATTATAATGGACAATAATTACAATTAATACATAAATGATTCTGATCAATAATTAAAATTTACACATAAACGATTCTGACCATTAAAGATACATGACTTGACCATCATGTACAATTAATGAACACATGATTTTAAACATTCATAGTGTCAGGGTTGATTTGGTGTAGTCTCACTGTGTATATGGGAAACTCCTGAGTAAAGATTGGTTTTCGGGGGATACTTCTTGGGAACGACTTTTTATTTTATTTGATGCGTGTCCCTAAGTAAATACGTTCTCTTGGTTAAAACATATCATAGTGCAAGACAGAAAGCGTTTTTTAGGATTAATCATGTATCTCTCCAAAAAATAGTCCTGTTTCAACTCTGACCTATTGTTTAAATTTTGTATTATTTTCAGCTTACCCTCCTATGTGTAAAAGTTAAATTTGAATGATTCTAGACATTTACCTGTGGCGTGTCTACTAAGGGAGTCATATCTGCACCGGAAGTGGATACCGATCTCTCTGTGTCGGACGTTGTCATTGATCTCCTTGCAATTGGAGAAGTTCCAAGTCCCTCTGACCTACTTCCTGATCCTTCGGCACCGGAACTTGTAGATGATGTCTCTGTACCGGAAGTGGCTACCGCTTGCTCCCGATCACTAGTTTCCACAGTGATTTCACTCCGATCGTCTGCCTCTATATTAGTTTCGTTGGCGTTGGCCGTCGTTGGCAAAACCTACATATCAATGGTACACATTTCAAGATTTACTGACGTTATTATTTATCATCTATGTTACAGCTTTCTCCAATAGTAATGATAACAATCTTCCATTTTTATTCCCGAATTCTTTGGTAGCCTTTTGGTAACACATCATTTCTATGTTTTCACCGGTCCTTCATACTTCAAACGTAATATTCAATATACCTTCTTCAACCATTCACGTTTTGTTGTTTCTGATTCTTCTATTATTTATTTGAACTGGATATCTAACAAGTTTTTGTTAAATCCATAACTGTTAACGTTTGGTGTAACATATATTTAACGAATAAACAAACAAACACATTGCTGTGAACCACGAACAAAGACCTAACTAAATATGACAAATATGAACGATTGTGCAAGGAAAACATAATTATGTCTAATATTAGTTAGACACTCGCCCTTCTTTACCATGAGCCACAATATTCAAAAAAATACTTAAACTAATAAAACACTTCGACTATAAAAAGCATTGAAAATTGATCGACCAGAAAACAATTTTCAATATAATTACTTTTATTTCTATCATATTTTATCAATTCAACAGCATTTTCATTCTGTCTTCAACAACTGTGAGATCACGTATTTACCTGTAGAGGAGATATCGACTTCTTCTGTTTCCTTCGTGCCGGAAGGATTTTACTTGATGATTCAGCATCCGAATCGTCAGAATCTGTAGCATTCAAAAGTATAATTTAACCATTCCAATGTCAAATAGAACTAGTTAAATGCTACATACAGTGTAGATGTCTATTTTCATACTCGCTTAGTTTACTAAACGGATTCAAGAAACTTTACCATTTGCATACGCAAAATGAATTAAACTTAAAACATACACATTTAAATAAAACCTTGATGAGAACCATATGCTATTTCTTCACTTTTTAATAATAACTGAAATCACTATTTTTCGTGGGGTTTTTAATTTCGTTGATTTCGTGGGTAATCTGCATCGAAGTTTAACAAAGCCATACTCCGTATGAGTCGGAACACGTGATCCACGAATGCATGCACCCTCGAAATGGTGTTTTTCGGGAAACCACAAAATTTGGACCCCATGAAAATATTCGATTTCACAGTAAAACAGTCTAGGTAGAACGAAAATTCAATAACTTTATAACCATCGATTATCTTGCATAGACAAAGCCAAATCTGGGTCTTGTATATAACCAACAACAGTCTAGCATCGTACACAATATCGTTTATTGCAGTTTGATAAAAGTTTTGGCTCCCTGAACAATTTCTTTAGGATTCAGACACATTTTGTGTTCCGATCTTAGAAAGAATCGAGAGATAATATTGATAGAATAAACTGGCCTTATGTTTACCTATATCCTTTCGACTGTCCTCATGTCAATAAAATATGTTAATACTGAAAGAAAGGAGTATATATATAGGAGTACAGATCGATTAATTGCATATACAGAAGAAAATGTGATATTTGTTCATCAAAATATCATTTCAAGTAAAACATACATTTCTTTTACGTCCAGAATTTGAAATGATATCCAGACTCCTTTTCTTAATCTGTATACAATAGTAATGGCCAGTTCACTACCAGACTGTAACAAAGTGGACTTAATTTGACGATGGTTGACCTTCCACACTAGTTAAATACCAACCATCACTGATTATGTAGTTAATATTTCACATAATATTTCACAGTTGATATGCCTGTTTACATACCAACCATCCCTGATTATGTAGTTAACACTTCACAGATAATATGCCTGTTTACATACCAACCATCTCTGATTTGATTATGTAGATAACATTTCACAGATGATATGTCTGTTTACATACCAACCATCCCTGATTATGTAGTTAACACTTCACAATTGATATGCCTGTTTACATACCAACCATCCCTGATTGTGTCGTTAACACTTCACATTTGATATGCCTGTTTACATACCAACCATCCCTGATTGTGTAGTTCATACTTCACAGTTGATATGCCTGTTTTCATACCAACCATCACTGATTGTGTAGATAACATTTCACAGATGCTATGCCTGTTTACATACCAACCATCCCTGATTATGTACATTATGTCGTAAACACTTCACAGTTGATATGTCTGTTTACATACCAACCATTCCTGATTATGTCGTTAACACTTCACAGTTGATATGCCTGTTTACATACCAACCATCCCTGATTGTGTCGTTAACACTTCACAGTTGATATGCCTGTTTACATACCAACCATCCCTGATTATGTACATTATGTAGTTAATATTTCACAGATGATATGCCTGTTTACAAACCAACCATCCCTGATTATGTCCTTAACACTTCACAGTTAATATGCCTGTTTACATACCAACCATCCCTGATTATGTACATTATGTAGTTAACACTTCACAGATGATATGTCTGTTTACATACCAACCATCCCTGATTATGTATATTATGTAGTTAACACTTCACAGATGCTATGCCTGTTTACATACCAACCATCCCTGATTATGTACATTATGTAGTTAACACTTCACAGATGATATGTCTGTTTACATACCAACCATCCCTGATTATGTATATTATGTAGTTAACACTTCACAGATGCTATGCCTGTTTACATACCAACCATCCCTGNGTTAACACTTCACAGTTGATATGTCTGTTTACATACCAACCATCACTGATTATGTACATTATGTAGATAACATTTCACAGTTGATATGTCTGTTTACATACCAACCATCCCTGATTATGTAGAGAACATTTCACAGATAATATGCCTGTTTACATACCAACCATCCCTGATTATGTACATTATGTAGTTAATATTTTTTTACAGATGATATGTCTGTTTACATACCAACCATCCCTGATTGTGTCGTTAACACTTCACAGTTGATATGCCCGTTTACATACCAACCATCCCTGATTATGTAGAGAACATTTCACAGATAATATTCCTGTTTACATACCAACCATCCCTGATTATGTACATTATGTAGATAATATTTCACAGTTGATGTCTGTTTACATACCAACCATCCCTGATTATGTACATTCATGTAGATAACACTTCACAGTTGATATGCCTGTTTACATACCAACCATCCCTGATTGTGTCGTTAACACTTCACAATTGATATGTCTGTTTACATACCAAACATCCCTGATTGTGTCATAATATTTTCACAGTTGATATGCCTGTTTACATACCAACTATCCCTGATTATATACATTATGTCGTTAACACTTCACAGTTGATATGTCTGTTTACATGCCAACCATCCCTGATTATGTACATTATGTCGTTAACACTTCACAGTTGATATGCCCGTTTACATACCAAACATCCCTGATTGTGTCGTTAACACTTCACAGTTGATATGTCTGTTTACATACCAACCATCCCTGATTATGTACATTATGTAGTTAATATTTCACAGTTGATATGCCTGTTTACAAACCAACCATCCCTGATTATGCAGTTAACACTTCATAGTTAATATGCCTGTTTACATACCAACCATCCCTGATTGTGTCGTTAACACTTCACAGTTGATATGTCTGTTTACATACCAACCATCCCTGATTATGTAGATAACATTTCACAGTTGATATGTCTGTTTACATACCAACCGTCCCTGATTATGTACATTATGTAGTTAATATTTCACAGATGATATGTCTGTTTACATCCCATCCATCTCTGAGTATGTAGATAACATTTCACAGTTGATATGCCTGTTTACATACCAACCGTTCCTGATTATGTAGTTAAAATTTCACAGTTGATATGTCTGTTTACATACCAACCATCCCTGATTGTGTCGTTAACACTTCACAGTTGATATGCCTGTTTACATACCAATTATCCCTGATTAGATTATGTAGATAACATTTCACAGTTGATATGCCTGTTTACATACCAACCGTCCCTGATTATGTAGTTAAAATTTCACAGTTGATAAGGCTAGGTTCTACTCTTCCAAGATGCCGAACATTTAAATTGAATACAAATATGTAAATAAACACTTATTGCACAACCGTCTAGAACGTGTTCCCGTAGTACCCACCTGCGATTGGTTGATTCATGATGTAATGACGAATTATAGAAATATCTTTAGAGAGTTCCTTGACTTGATGTTTGAGCTCCGAGTTTTGTTTCTTCAGTTTCAGCAGCAGCTGGTTGTTGATGACTTTGAGGTTTCTGTAGATGTATATGTAGAAGACGAGGACAGCAATAGACAGGATTGCGCTCACCTCTCTACACAACCATTGGTATGTGTAAACGGTCTCCTTGATAACAAATTATTCATTTTCATGCAAATATATATATTTCAGCGAATAATGCAAAGGATGAGTGTCTATAAGGCCCTTTTTAGGGCCCCGGTATATTCGAATTTTCACCTCCCTATTTTGTTCAAAAATGTCCTATTATATGACAAGCGGAAAAACTAAGCAAATCAAACTTCATATATTAAATCAATCATTTTCACAGTAGTTGTGATGGCAAATGCCATTTTTGATCTGTAAGGTAACTTTGATAAGTAAAAAACACAAATCAGGACCTGGAACTCACTTCAGCCACAGATGTTGAGAAAATATTATATGATATATGTAATATACAATACTAACAATTGATATCTTATACTTATAGCATATAAAGGGTGTCCTGCACCTTTTAATTTGCTTAAGATTGAGAGATATTTGAAATAGCCAAGTTTGATATGTGTCCAGAAGCCATAACTCGGTATGAAACAGAAGGAAAGTATGTAGTCAATATGGAATTTATGTAAGTCTACTTAAATGAGTAAAGTTGTAAATTTCCAGTCAAAATATTAATAACAAAGGAAATTATTGAGAAATCAAAACTTTTTTCATTTGGAAATTACCTGAAACAACCCCCTGTCTTAATCCTTCGTTATTTATAAACAATCTTTAGGTGACGATTGAATTCCTGTCATTTTTCATTCTCTTACATATGCTTGTCTAATTTATACATGTTTTCAAAAACAGAAATGGTATTATTTTTGTTTTTAAGATCATTTTGAAAACAGGAAACTATATTTGTGATTTACCCTACCCCTTTTGGTACCCTAAGAATACCACTTTCGGTAAAAGTTTTACCGTAGTTTTCTTTTAGCTCACCTGAGCTTATGCCATACAGCAGCGTCCGTAGTCCACTTTTCCTTTAAAACACTACTAGTCATGAACGACTGAGCAGATTTTGACCAAATTTGGTCAGAAGCATCCTTGGGGGAAGGGGAACAAATGTTGTATAAATTGTGGGTCTGGCCCCCCTGGGGCTGAGGAGCGGGCCCAATAGGGGAATTATAGCAAATTCTTTAAAATCCTTCTTCTTCTGTAGGAATGAAAGAATTTGTTCCACATTTGGTCTGAAGGATCCGTAGGTGAAGGGGAACCCCCTGGGACCTGAGGCAGAGAGGCGGGCCCAATAGGGGAAATAGAGGTAAAACTTTTATAATCCTTCTTCTACCATAGATATTAAGGGATATTATCCTAATTAAGTCTGGATAATCTTTGGGCAAAAGGGACTCAATTTCGTAAAAACAGCGAGTGTGCCCCCCCTGGGGACAGAAAAGAGGGCCCCAATAGGGGAAATATAGCAAAATCTTCAAAATTCTTCTTCTTCTGTAGGAATGACAGGATTTTGTCCCCCCCCCCCCACCTGAGGCAGAGAGGCGGGGCCCAATAGGGGAAATAGAGGTAAAACCTTTAAAATCCTTCTTCTACCATAGGGATTAAGGGATTTTATCCTAATTTAGTCTGGAGCATCCTTGAGCCAAGGGGACTCAATTTTGTATAAGCAGTGGATGTGGTCTCCCAGGGGGCAGAAGGGCGGGGCCCAATAGGAGGAATAGAGGTAAAACCGTTTAAATCCTTCTTCGACCATCGGGATTAAGGGATTTTATCCTTATTTAGTCTGGAGCATCCTTCGGTTCTTGTATACTTGTTGGGTATGACCCCCTTAGGGGCATAGGGTGGGGCTCTGTTTGAAGTTTGTTCTCGTTATATCTCAAGTACTGGATGGATCTTTCTGAATTTCTTATGTACTTACAGCACCTACCATGGAGTGCTATATCTTTACTTCATACCAATAATTTTTAACATATTTCAGGTGACCGATACAGGCCCTCTAGGACTCTTGTTCCGCTTGTTATACAATAGGACATCTTTGAACAAAATAGGGAGGTGAAAATCCGAATATACCGGGGCCCAAAAAAGGGCCTTATAGACACCCATCCTTTATAAATAGCAAACAACAGTATGATTCTTTTTGCATATTATGACGTTACATTTTACTTATGAAATACATGTTTAAGGTGTAAATCTGAAAATAACGTTTATATATTTATACTTTGACAAATTAGACCAATCATAATATCACCGACGTTTTCTTACTATGATGTTTATGAAACGTGATGCCACGCTTTAAATACGCACCAGGTATTCCGGCACACTGAACCAGATCAGGTACAAATTCCACATAGTCAAATTTATCAATATTGTAACAAGTTAATGACAGTTTTTGGAAAATTAAAGGTATTGGTTTATATTTCAGTTTATTTACTACTGTCAAGGCCACTCATTGGTGTAGATATATCTGTGAAAATTACAGCTGAAACGACATTGTTGAAGGTATTTGGTGCTTCATTTAATTTTGACACTTTATTTTTCTTTCTTTTTTTACCATTGTATTACCTATAAATAGTTGTGTGTACTCTCTTAACTATTTTACACAGTAAGTAAGATTTGGTGACATCTACTGAAAATAGTAACACAGATTTCAGAAACTACAATTCGCAAAAACAATCTGCGTTTTTATGATAGGAGTTGTCATTTTTGGGCACAAAGAACGCACAGTCAGAGTTTCAGCCGATAATTTGTTTGAAGAAAGTTACTAACAATATAGAAATACAATGTTTTTTGGGCGCAAAATGTTTTTTTAAGTTCTGTTTAGACCACCTGCGCGAAAATCATGCATTCAAATAATAACAATTGTTTATTGTGTCCGTTTTATCCGCGTACGATATGCCCAACCTTTACCTGAATATGTGGGTTATTGTGCATCAAAATTACAACCAATCCAAAAAGGCAACACGGTATTACTCACAGGTGTCTCCAATCATTACTACGTAAAATAGTTCCAAAGCGCACATAATACTCGTCTTGTAGTTTCAAAGGAAAACCTCATTAAAGTTAAAGTATAAAAACATGATGCATCGAATACCTTCAATGTCGTCGTTTCAATTCTTTATTTCACAGGTATGTACACTAATGACCATTCTTGAAAGTAGTAGAAAATAAATTGAAATAGAGACCGTTGTTCAGCTTAATTTCCCAAACACTTCCGCTCACTTTCCCGATTTGAGTCTGCTCCGTGTTTGTTGTATCGGGATACCCGGTGTGAAATATCGGAATGGAAAAATAGTCACGTGCAATGGACAACCTTTTGACAGTAAACAAAAATAAAATGCAATGCGATAAGTGTCATTTTTAATAGTATGAAAAGCATTAAGTTTTTACAACAACAAAAATTAACAAGAGGCCCAACTGGCCTGCATCGCTCACCTGGTATTTATCTCACACTTGTTATCTTAAAAGTGGACTAAAATACAGCTAAAGGCAGAATATCAGTGTTTGATTCATAAGAACCTATTAAAAGATTTAAACGTATGACGCCTGTGACCATGTTGTGAGCAAGGACATTAAGTTGAAAGTGGGTCAAGGTCATTCTTAGGAACAAACTTGTCATCCGTTCATCCGAGCATGCTACATGCCCAATATCATTACCCTGGGCCTTTTGGTTATTTGAAAGAAGTTGTTTGAAGATTTTAAGACATTTGACCCATGTGACCTTGAAAGTGGGTCAAGGTCATTAACTTGGACAAACTTGGTAGTCCTTCATCCCAGCATGCTACAGGCCCAATATCAGTACCCTTGGTCTTTTGGTTATTGAGTAGATGTCATTTGAAGATTTTAAGACATTTGACCTCTGTGACCTTGAAAGTTGGTCAAAGTCATCCAATTGGACAAACTTCGTAGCCCTTCATCCCAGCATGCTACAGGTCCAATATAAGTACCCTGTGCCTTTTGGTTATTGAGAAGAAGTGGTTTGAAGATTTTAAGACATTTGAACCCTGTGACCATGAAAGTGGGTCAGGTCATTTATTTGATCAAACTTGGTAACCCTTCATCCTAGCATGCTACAGGCCCAATATCAGTACCCTGTGCCTTTTGGTTATTGAGAAGAAGTTGTTTGAAGATGTTAAGACATTTGACCCCTATGTCCTTAAAAGTGGGTCAAGGTCATTAATTTAAACAAACTTAGTAACACTTCATCCCAGCATGCTACAGGCCCAATATCAGTACCCTGGGCCTTTTGGGTATTGAGAAGAAGTCGTTTGAAGATTTTATGACATTTGACCCCCGTGACTTTGAAAGTGGGTCAAGGTCATTCATTTGATCAAACTTGGTATTTTGGTTTAACTTTGATATTCAGAAGAAGTTGTTTAAAGTAAAAAGTTGACGCCGGACGGACGACGGACGCCGCACCATGCCATAAGGTATGCTTGTTGATAACAGAAACTATGCAAAATATCATTAATCTTTATTGATTTGGGCTTCAATCGTTGCAATATTTGACAATGTACATAAGGTAAGGTAAGATATACTCACCTCAATTTCAGCCTCGGTCATTTTATTGACCTCCTTTACAGAGAAAGATCCACTGAAGTAATATATAAACAACCTCTCGACTATGATATTGACTGTCATTATAGCTAACAGCCAGAACCTTGCGCCCGCTGTTCGGCTGGCAGAAGTCAATAAACAGGACACTATAACAGACAAGGTGTAATATACCAAGGAGTAAAATCGAGAAAAGCCTCCCAGGACGGTCGTCTGCAACTTTGCAACCTTATCGAAAATGTCATTTATCAAGAGTTTCTGGTCAAATGTCCTCTTTTCCAATACAGAAAAAAAATCGAAGACATTTGTAGACGCTGTTAAAATTACATTACTAAGATTGGTCGCTTTCAATAAAATTATGTCTTGATTTTCTAAAGTGAGGTTTTGTCGGTGTATTATTGCTTGTTGGTGAATTGCGCTGTCTTCCAAAATTTCAACCACGTTTGCCGAACTTTTTGCTAATTTTGATATCGTCTGCTCTGCTTCATTCTGCCAATTTTGAGCTTCAAGAAAATAACAAATGTTATGTGTTTGAGTAAAAAATGTCGCAAATGTACTCATGTCTGTATCAGACATGGCTTGTGTACACTCATGAACAGGATCTTCTACACCACACGTGTAAACGGTCCTCCCATTAACCTTGAGAAAACAGTTAAGATATGATAACGCCATACGACTTTGAACAACATCGGTTAAGTCCCGACAGCCAGTCTTGATTTTCACTAGGGTGTCCTTCCAACACTGACCGTATATGGGACGCTTGGTATGGCTGTTCATGATCTCGTACAGATTTCGACCTTCTTCATATTTATTCTTGTTTAAATTAAAAAAAACATTCGCACACCATGATAAACTGATAGTACTGAAACTCAGCACAAGCATAATGTTCATGCTGTGCATGCTGTGTTTTACAATGAAGAATCGGTAAATATCTACGTGTACATGGTACCACTCTGTTATATTGGGCAATTGTATAATCCATAAAAATATGGCCTCATCGAATAGGGTTTAATCTCATGCACGTGTAAAACATCCGTCTCAAAAGTGATGAGCACTGTTCCTAAAGTCGTCACACCAGTGAACATTTAAAAGTCCTTGTATAAGCAGAGCATCCTCCGTTAACAGTGGCCAGAATGTTTCCCTTTAAGATATCATCCCATCGCATTCTGTCTGGTAACTTTTGAAAAGTATCTGCATCAAAAGTATTCAGCACATTACCAAGAATCACCGTCCATTATCAATTCGTAAACTGCTATAGCTCTCGGGTTTTTAAGTGTCCAGGGCAAACTTGGTAGAAGCTATGCATGCACATATCATATGTCAACTTGACAAATTGAGGGCGTTACGTCGACCAACCTCGTTGCCTATTTTATTCAACCCGATATCATTTAAATGCAGGTAGCGATCCTAAATTTATTTATGAATCACCACCACCACCACTTCAAATCTTATATTGATTTAGTCAGAATTTAAATAAGGTCGTTGGCGATCGGATGAAACACTTAACATTTTTACTTATTTTGGTCATTTGGTCTCAAAACATTATAGCAGGTAAGAACTTAAATAAAAGAATATGTATATAGTACCTAAATATTAAACAAATGTGTCCCAGGGCGTCAATAAACATAAGTAATTATTTAATTCACGAGGAATAGAGAAAATAAAACTTAAATAGATGGCGAAAGAAAATGTTTACTATGGTGTTACCATATGAGTAAAGTGAAATATGATCATTCACCACACGTAATCCGGTGCATGTTACATAAACTTATCAACGATAACACACATGTGGCGGTGAGACACAACACATGCATTCTCTTATCAAGTGTTTTAGAGTCGGTGTCGCGCCCAGTATGTATTCACTCATGTCCGGCCCTTGAATGGCCACTTTTCGTTAGTTGATAACACAGATACACTGATACACAGATTTATTCTGACTGTAGGAAATTGTACAATTTCCTCTGCTGTCAGCTCAATTATAAAAGTTACAATAGTACATATAGTTGGTTAAACATATTAATAACATGATTTCTGAGTATTTTTTGCGAGTCAAGTACAGATAGCTACACAGTTCCATAGAGAACAGATGTTCAATGATAAGTAATTATATAGCAGTAACATTGTGAATTGAATGAGTGTGGTTCAAAAATAGAAATGTTGGTACGTATATGGGTGTCTCTTGTATATCGCAATTTTTAAATGTTCAAATGTGATATAACATTATCGAAACAGTTGAATAATGTGCAGTAATAAATAAGATAACATGATATTGATTTTTAAAATACTCCTAAAAGTGCACCGAATGCAGTCCAATATGTCAACACTCAGCAATCTCTTACAACTATTGTGTGTTAGTTTTGTTTGATATTGAATTTAAACATTTAAACTTAAACTTTGCACTTGTAACGTATTAGAAATTTCTCTTGTTTCAGGAACGCTTTAAGGAAAATATTGTAAAGGATAATAAAGTTGTGAAAAAATGTTGATTTTCTAGACAAATACAGAGAATGTACATTACCAGCAAAGTGACCGTTACTATGACTGTAGACTATGTAATTGTATTCTTTAGAAGGGTGTCTCTATATATAGATACAGATCTTGTCCCTTGTTGGTATAAGCTTAGCACCGACGTCAATTTACGAATTGCAGTGACAGGAAATGCTCTACATCTATTTTTGGAGAAACCGCTTATGCCAATATACAGATAATTGCCTCACGTAATACAATTATGTGTCGAATATCAATATATGTAACGAAAAAGCAAATAGATATATTTGTTTAAGCGACATCATCCCCGGTCGCTGAATCGCAAGGTTCAATAGGCAGTTCACATCTCTATGAACACAGACAGATTTAAATGAATATATTAATTGGCTTGTGACGTATTTCTGTTGAAGAGCATATTTTATTTGCAGTTTCTTGATATTGTGGAGAGGTTCTTGTGCGGCAATATATTTATCATTTGGTACCAACGGGAAATCATGCTGTTCTGGCAGGTAGGATTTCGGTTTTCGACTAGTTATACCTGAGTTTCAGGTAGGGTGTATTTCAGAAAGCAAAACATACAATTGTACCAACATTGAAGTTTGCAGTTCCAAGTTTTAACAGTATATATCCTTAGAAGGAACAAGAAGACATTTTCTCCAACCATCCGCGAATCCACAATCATCGCCTTCTCTTCAGTAGAAGCAAAGGGAAACTGGCGGGAGACATCCACAGGTGTGGAATCCCGAAAGGAACGAAAACAACTGCACTGAACTTATTCAAAAAGCAAGGAATGACAAATGCCAAAATCACTCCAAATGATATTCGTCAAGAAAGATTCGAGGATTTTAAAAACGAAGCCGAATGTGAGAAAACTACTGGATAAAAATATGCATTCCTAGAACAATGGGGGTAAAATGAGAACATTTCAAGACATAGAATACAGCATTGCTAACAAGTTTGCTTTTAGTCTCAAAGGACAGCTACGGAATGTTCATAAAACCTCATCAGATTGTAATTTTAAAGGAGTAAGAAAAGCTTTTTGGATAAAGTACAATAGCACGAAAACTAGGGATGCATACCTCAGAGGGGACAAGAATAGTTTTTAGCACGAAAAATAGACAATATACTTAAACAATAGAGTTGGACTCAGAAAGCAAACCAAACACAATTGATGAAGAAATTGCCATCATTGACACACTGTCTGGTAAGGCTATAATAATGACACACTGTCTGGTAAGGCTATAATAATGACACACTTTCTGGTAAGGCTATAATAATGACACACTGTCTGGTAAGGCTATAATGCCTTGGAAGATGGGGAAATCACACAACCTGTTGTAAAATGATGGGGAAATCACACAATCTGTTGTAAAATGATGGGGGAAATCACACAACATATTGTAAAATGATGGGGAAATCACACAACCTGTGGTAAAATGTTGGGGAAATCACACAACCTGTTGTTAAATGATGGGGAAATCACACAACCTGTCGTAAAATGATGGGGAAATCACACAACCTGTTGTAAAATGATGGGGAAATCACACAACCTGTTGGAAAATGATGGGGAAATCACACAACCTGTCGTAAAATGATGGGAAAATTACACAACCTGTCGTAAAATGATGGGGAAATCACACAACCTGTTGTAAAATGATGGGGAAAATAACACAACCTGTAGTAAAATGATGGGGAAATCACACAACCTGTCGTAAAATGACGGGGAAATCACACAACCTGTGGTAAAATGATGGGGAAATCACACAACCTGTCGTAAAATGATGGGGAAATCACACCACCTGTTGTAAAATGATGGGGAAATCACACAACCTGTTGTAAAATGAATATTTCGTCGCATTTTATGAAATACTGCTCCAAGCATTAGATGTTGTATAAACTCGAACATTGTTCCCTTTTCGTTTGAATACAACAACGGTTATCAATCGATCAATGATTCCCAAATATTTTAGCAACGCTTTACGTTTTTGCAGCGCTATGACCACAGGTACTAGCCTCGTCTGTCAATATTAATTTAAGCCTCTCTGTGTACCTTTCTGATGATTCTTTATCCAAACTTGAGCGGTAATTACTTGTTTTTGTCGATTGTTTACACCTGCTAATGGTCGTCATTGCCTCATTCGATTCACTGTGAACTCTCAACTCGCAGAGTCGCCGAGTCTCGCGAGTTGCCGTCCAGTGTGCGGCCCAGTAAATCGTGACGTCACGCGATACCCAAGTATAATATTGGCTAGTACCTGTGATGTATGTAATAAACATAATTTAACTTCTACAAGTTTAGGGGATGTAGACGACTCCTAATAGTTCCCTGTTTATATATGTAATGTAGGGCTATACAACTTGGTATACTGTGACACAACAACTTCGATCCGCCTCCAAGGCCAAATATATTTAAAATCATAAAAATCAGGTGAGCAGTAACTTTCTGGCGATTACTGCGTATTAAGGGGACGTAACCGTGGCTTTCAGGTCAGAAAGCTAGATATGGTTACCTTGTGGTGCATTGGAATGATATCAATAAACAAGAGGCCTGGAGGGTCTGTATCGCTCTCCTTAATATTAAGCAATAGCAGGAAAATATTTCCACAGTGATATTGCAAATAAGACCCAGGAGTAGGCTATGCCTTTAGAACAATCTTGGTAAAGTATGTGTATCCAAATATTCATTCTCAGCAATTTTATATTTGTTATAGGGTGGTGATCGCAACTGTTTCACTGTTATGACCAAAGGACTAAGTTCCTAAGGTTTAAGGGTTCATGCATAACCAGAGGCCAATTCTTGTAGCATGATTATATTCTTCTCTTTATGACCAGCAATAATTGTATATCTGGTTAGGGGTGAAAATCTCTGTCAAAAGTATGTCTCAGGATCCAAGTCTCCCTGGGTGGGCCAACACGTCAGAGCAAATGTGGTAGCATATGAGCATTTTTTTCTTTATACTTAGTAAATGTATATATTGTTATAGGGAGAGTACTTGTTTCTTTATACTTAGTAAATGTGTAGATTGTTACAGGAAGAGTATTTGTTTCTTTATACTTAGTAAATGTACATATTGTTATAGGGAGAGTACTTGTTTCTATATACTTAGTAAATGTATATATTGTTATACGGAGAGTACTTGTTTCTTTATACTTAGTAAATGTGTATATTGGTATAGGGAGAGTACTTGTTTCTTTATACTTAGTAAATGTGTAGATGGTTACAGGAAGAGTATTTGTTTCTTTATACTTAGTAAATGTGTATATTGTTATAGGGAGAGTATTTGTTTCTTTATACTTAGTAAATGTATATATTGTTATACGGAGAGTACTTGTTTCTTTATACTTAGTAAATGTATATATTGTTATACGGAGAGTACTTGTTTCTTTATACTTAGTAAATGTATATATTGTTATACGGAGAGTACTTGTTTCTTTATACTTAGTAAATGTATATATTGTTATACGGAGAGTACTTGTTTCTTTATACTTAGTAAATGTGTATATTGTTATAGGGAGAGTATTTGTTTCTTTATACTTAGTAAATGTGTATATTGTTATAGGGAGAGTATTTGTTTCTTTATACTTAGTAAATGTACATATTGTTATAGGGAGAGTACTTGTTTCTATATACTTAGTAAATGTATATATTGTTATAGGGAGAGTATTTGTTTCCATATACTTAGTAAATGTATATATTGTTATACGGAGAGTACTTGTTTCTTTATACTTAGTAAATGTATATATTGTTATAGGGAGAGTATTTGTTTCTTTATACTTAGTAAATGTATATATTGTTATACGGAGAAGATCTCATCTGTTTCTAAGTTGTGACCCAGGATATTAGTCAAGAGTCGAATCTAATATCATGAATTTGGTCATCTCTTCATACCAAGCAGTTGATACATGTTTATAGAGTGTAACAGGGTGGGGCTAGACCCTAGATCAATCCTGGTAGCATATAATGTATTCATTTTTATCTTTAACAATTATATATATGTTCCAGTGTGGGATCTCCTTTTTAAGTTATAACCTCACATAATTCTAGTGAAGTCACATAAAAGCAATATGGAAAAACTGAACCTTTAGTCCTCCCCTCTTGAGTTCAGTTGCTCAATTTGTACAATGTTTATTCCCTACCAACTTCAATCAATAGTTACAGAAGAGAAGTTCTTTAAGGCAACATGGTCAAATTACTTCTTTCTGGACCCACCAATCTATCCTCCTCCATTCGTACAATTTTGAATCCCTTGCATATTAGGATGATTCCTCCAGACAGATTTGGCAATATTCCATTCAGTGGTTCAAACAAGGGAGTCAGTTAAAGGAATTGCTGACAGACACACAGATGACAAGGTATGGCATCAGCTCAACTTTGTCTTCCTGGCCAGGTGAGCTAATAAGAAGCACATGGGCCTTAATAGCTCACCTATTTTATTTTCAATTTTAAACCTGCTAGTGCCATACAAGTTTATCGAAGGAGTACAAGAAAACAAGGTTGGGCCAGGTGAGCTAAACATGATGATGAGAGGAAATGGACCAAAAAGTACATGTCACCATTCCCTGTTTAACCCTTTCGCCACTAGTACTGAAGACCATAATGGACTCATCCAGATCAAAGCATGGAAGAGTTTACTGAAGTTACATAGGGGTGAAAGGGTTAGGTGACATATTTATAATTATGCATAAGGAGATGATATGTCATTTCTTTCCAGGTCAAATTTATCGTAAAGGTGATTTGCCAATTATGTTTATCAATTAAAAGACATCTAATCTCTCCCTCACATGTACTTCATGTATCAAACAGCACTTACTGCTGTAGCAGTGTTTATGTCAAGGGTAAAGAGTACTAGTGGGGAAGGAAAACGTTCAACACCTTGTACCAAGGTCATCTTGTGTTAGAATCTTAAAACAAATGTATATATAATATGTATAAACATGTCAAATCAATATCAAAGTGTCTTTATTTACTTTCCATATACATGTATACTCATTTTATACATAATACCACAATAAAATTCTCCAAAATTTAAAAGAAAATCAATTAAATGTTATAACAATAAATAATCATGAAATGTCAATAAATAATCTGACATTAAATGTCAATTCCTGTTAAAATGCCTACAGACAATAGCACAGATAATCCTAAAATTTCAACTTCAAAATATAGACAATGAAACTTGGTATCATGGCAAATTTGATTTAAATACAATATTCATTTCTGTTTTAAGATATACAAGAATAATGTAATTTCACCAGATTACAAAAAAGTAACTTAAAATATCATATTAATAATTGAATTAAACATATCTGTATTTCAAATATTTATGCATACAAGTCCTAATGAGCACTGATTTGTTTTCCTTAAAATATCTATTGAGACAAACATAAAACTATTAAAATATCTATTGAGACAAACATAAAACTATAAAAATATGCAAAATCCACGACATAGTCAATATGATAAAAACCTTTTCTTACTTAAAAAAGATGTTTTTTAAACACAAAACAAAATACAACATTAACAACAAAACCATGTTAGTAAATTTTGGTCATTTCTTGATCAATATACCTGAACACATAAATCGTTGAAAATAAAGGATTCTTTCTTCATAATTGTTAGTCAAACTAACGTCCAGCTGGTCAATAAGAGTTGCTGTATATATTTCAAAATAGATCATCTCCATATTGAGGGGAAAAACATATTCTTTATATTTAACAATAAAACAAATAAAATAAAACAATTGATCCTTGTTTTTTTTAACCCGATTACATACCAACTCCATAATCCAGTCATCCGACATTCATTTCCTGACAATATGAGGATTTCCCCCCCAGATCANCCCCCCCCCCACACACACACATCTTATAATTATAAAAGCTGTGAAAAATCAATCAAATTATAAAACAGGTAATTTACATTATCACATCATGATTTTGTTTTACAGTCGAATACAGGGTGAAGCACTGTTCTTGACAAAATAAAACAGGAATACCTTTCCAAATTTATGTAGATACAGCAATCTGTAAAATCAAGATTAAAAAATAAAAACACTTTCAGTTAAGTTTAAGGATAAAAACAGCAATAACATTTTGAAGCACACCAAAATATGTAAACAAGAAAAGAAAATTAAAAAACATGCAAACATGCAGTGATTTGTTTGCCTAGTTTCACAGTCAAATACAGTCTGCTTCCCCTGGCTAAAAAGTGCTTAATATTCCCAAAGTGAGGAAAAAAACCCAGGAATATTTCCCAATTATAGTAAAAATAATGCCAAATATTTCACAATTCATGTAGGAACAGCCTGCTGTAAAATTTAGGCTGAAAAATCACTGACATGGATTTCATACAGGCTCCATACTGGTAGATATGTAGTTTGTTGATTTATTAGAATATAGCACACTACTGTAAGTAAATACACACATTGTTTATCCTTTAGTGGTAATGTGTAGTCAATGGAACAGACATACCGTATACACGTAAATAAACATTTGGACATGTATTCAATACCAGCTTTATGGAATGAAAGCTGTCACTTGACATGGAACACTCTACAATCAAATATAATTAATTTCAATATTTATGTCATCTGTTTATATGGAGATGTTAGTATTTTCTTATACACCATTATGTGATAAGCATTATAATGTGTTGTATATGATTAATTAGTAATCAAGATATTTCTTTGAACACAATTAGAGGTGGTTACTTTAATGAATGTTGTATATTGTATAAAAGATTAAGAAAATGTCTGGTGACACACCTGAGTATTGGCAAGAACTGTGACCACAAGGTCATTGAGCTGTGTCTGTGACGAGATGACCAACAACTCTACTGTAGAAGTTTTAGCCCAAGACAAACAATCTAGACTTGATCATGCTGATATTACATTTTTACAAGAAACCATTTCTCGGTAAACCTCCAAAGAACTTATTTCCCTATCACAATTTAGTTACATACAATGGGTGTATTGGGAATTTTCAGAGAAAAAGTTGGTTGCATTAAAGAGGTTAAAATATATGCACCTAGACATTACTTCCAACATTTTTCAAACCCAGCTATCACATTGAGCAGCACTGACCCCACACAGAGGTAAGTTTTTCAGTCGCAGTACAGAATCACCGATGTTCACCGCCATCATAATCTGACACATCGGAGATATTACTTTTCCTTTTGATGGTGTAAGTGGTGGCCAACATGCTGTTTGTCACTGCAATCCGTTCCAGTTGTTTGACCACACGTGAAAATGTCCTTGGAGACTCCGATCTTGTGACAGGATTGTCGTTTAAACGTCTAGTTCTCGGTCTAAAACAGTATCTTGGCGTTGTATCGCTGGTACACTGTAAAGAATGGAAAAGAAATTCAAACATTCCAAAGAATATTTTATGTATGATTTCATTCGTGTCAATACATATCCTTCTGGGGTCTCATTTGTGAGTTTTATTGATAACAATTTACACGTTTCAACCTTTTGTATATGCACACGTCTCAAATCTATAATACTAGTACATGTATTAGTAAAAGTACTGCATGCTTTGAAAGAAAAACACTAAGATCTTGCAGTGTGAGAACTTACTTGCTCTGGTGTCTGTGATCTATTCCGCCTTTGTTTGACAGATTCTGCTATGGACGAATCAAGATCGGAACCATTATTTTCTGAAAAAAAAAAAGTTGAGTGCAAGATTTAAAATACAAAATACACAATAGAAAAGAAAAATGTTGTATCCTTATCCCCCCCCCCCCCTCATTTTATTTTTTTATTTTTTTATTATATATTAAATTTAACACGGCATGACAAGAAACAGACGTTATAAGTAATAAGACTTGTCTGATCACACACCTGAGTGCTGTCATGGTTAATCACATGGTCTAAAATCTTAAATGTTGTACTGTGGGCCATAGGAAAAACACAATTGTGGGTAGTGGGGGCTACAATTGTGCCTCTTTCCCAAATATTTACTTCTGAAATAGCCCTGGTCTTTTTTTAGACATACACCTGATGTAGACATAGTTTTATTACTAAACTTTATTTGTATGTAACTTCTGGCAGTTCGACTGGGAAATAAAACTTACTTGCAATTGGTGTAGAATGTCTGTAGAAACCAGTTTTGGCCCAGGTATCAATATTTAAGGGCAAGTCAGAACATGGTTTTCCAAAATCAGTCACTTGTTGAGTAATCCGAGAAATATCCGACGGCGTGACAGAAGAACAGGTTTCATTCTCCGAGTCCTCCCAGTTGGTCAGTGCTGGCTGGAAGGTGTGGTCTGTTCCCGTGGTTACAGATTCAGTATCCGTGAAGTAGCTGCAGTCACTAACAGCAGAATCAGTTTCATATCCTGTTGCTAAAATTAGAAATATATTACAACTCATTATAATGGAGTCAGGCTTTAAGCCTCTATAACCATATCAACAATACAATTTCAACAGTTGTCACATATTTACTTTAATATTTCCGGTGTAAAAGGTTCGATAAATAATATCCCTTCTTTCTGTTGGAGGTTACTAATTTTTAATTAAATACTGAACACATATTGTTTTGAATGACACTAAAACCCTTTCTAGTCTCCGAGTTGTAAATTACCTCTTAATTAACTATTTTAATCAAGGTTAGGAATTATGTTTGTTTAAAGTAATTTCAACATAAGAAAATGCCATTCTGCATCATTCTAAAAGATTTGAAAAGGTTGTAAAACTTTCCTAATGAATTAATTAGGTGTATCTTGATTCAGGATTATTTTCGACTATCAGCCAATCCACTAGTATATTTCTGATTCCTCCACAGTGACTTACAGGTAATGATAACTTCCACTGATTACAATACTGGAGCAGTTTACTGTTGCTATGACCACCAGATTCATACTTACAATCTGCAGCTACTGCCAATGGAGAAGAGGAGGTCAGCATGCTGGATTGGGAATTAGAAAACTCCTGATTTTTTAATCCAAAGGTACCTGAACAGACATAATTACACATGTGTAATACATAGTGATTATCCTGCTTTTCTTCTGAAGCTCCCAAAACCAACAATGGGATGAGTAAATATAAGCTATACCCTGTGAGTATTACACATACAACATACCAACCCTTTAGGACTACATTCCCGGTGGGGCATAAAAATCACTTATTTCATAACTATTGGTCAACAGTACATGTACTAGTATTTCAGGACACATGTGACTGTCTGTTAGAATGACAAGAAATAATACAATACAATCATTAAATGCTACATTTGTTTAATATTTGGGTTATCAAGTTATCAAATTAATACAATACAAAATATGATAATCATGATACCTTTCTGATTTTCAGTGAAGATATTTTGACATCATCTATAAGTTCATACCATATTTTGACATCACCTATAAGTTCATACCATATTTTGACTAATACTTATACAATCTTACACGATTAGTTTTCCTGAAAACCTCATTGTTAGCTAAAATAAAATAAAAATGCAATTTCGAAACTCTTTGTGATTTACTGGTTCAGTCGTACAAATGTACATACTAAAATTCATGCGTTGGATGATTAATCAAGTAATTTGTTAATAAATTTTCTTTTGGTTCCCAGAGTTTAACTAAAGATGTCAAACAGTCATCTTAGGTTGGTGTACATGAAACACAGTTTAGACTTCATAAGACTCACACAGACAAATTGACTGAATTCCTCCTCCCCCCACCGGTGATCTTAACCCTTTCACCACTGTAGACCATAATGGACACGTCCATATCAATGCATGGCCAAGTCTACCAAAGTTATATAGGGGTGAAAGGGTTAAGGTACCAGTATACTCACCTGTCGGTGTTGTGTTTAAGAGGTATTGCCGGAGCTCCGAGTTCTGTCGTTTTATGTCCATGAGGAGTTCATTGTTGATGGTGTTGATGTCACGATAACGGTATGCAAATATGGCTAGGATGACCAATGCCAAACCTCCGCATACCTTTCTGCAAAGCCACTGGTTGGTGTACACCATCTCCTTCAAATACCAAATCATGGGTTACAGCATTAGAGTGTCACAACACGGAGAGGCTGTATTGATATATATTACCACAGGACTGGTGTAACATAACATGTATCACGATAGCTTGCCACTCACTGGTAAATAGGGGACCAAATGTTTGGTTGGAAAATCCCTGTGCAGGGCTTGTATCCACTATTTTGGTAATAGAGCCGTGGTTTTGGAACTGACCAGATGATGTCTGAAATCGGGAGTTAATAAAATAAATCTGATTTTTAACCCCTAAATTTTTTGGTTGTTCAAATAAATAAATTATTGTCTTAGAAATTCAGATGTAATCGTGATATACAGTTTAGGTATAGTCTTATTCTAGATATTAAATGTTGTATAATCCACTGAAAACAAACCGTTTTGTTTAAATTACATTGGGACATTTTGAAGACAATTTGAGATAACTACTTTACTCCTAATTTCAACGGGAATGGCAACAAAATTCCCCCAAAAAAGTTCTATGGCACTTAACAATTACAATACAGTAGATTTACAGTAAGTTCACATAGTAATGGCTATCATGCATGTTGACATACACATTGGAAATTACAAACTAATATTAGTGAATAGTCTCGCAGTTAAAAGCGAAAGACAATATTCACTTTGTAGCTACGGAAATGTAACTACAAATGTATATACAGTGACCAAGGTATTGATGTTTTCCTACCTTTGAATGGCAAAATATGCAATTAATTAATAAGTTGAATTTCTTTCAGAAAAAAAAGTGTTAACTGCAATACAAAGCAATATTGCGCTGAAAAAATGGAAAGATTGGAATGTACAGATTGTTTCAGTGTTTTTTCTACCTAGATTTTGCAAGTCTGTTCCTACATCAATTGCTTTTTATCAAAATAAGAAATTGTTAATATTCCCAAATTTTTCTTTAATTGAGGAAAACGAGCAATTTTGTGCTAAAGGAAGCAGCCTTTTATTGGCTCTAGAACTTTAATTTTGAGGCAACTAGATAGACTGTATCTGTCTTAGTGACATGGTCCAATAACACATTCATGCAGAACCTGGATTAGGCATGAAGCTTACTTATATACGTTATCTGGGCAAGACAGGGTGCAGTTTTTACAGTATCTGGGGTAGACAGGGTCAGTTAAGACAATATCTGGGTTAAACATTGGCCTATTTAAACAGGGATATGTTTAGAAAGGGAACTGGAGTCAAACCCAGACCCTCTAGTTCACTAGTCTTATGCTCTATCAATTAAGCTAAAGACGAATTATCCCTACCCGAGTCAGTAAGAAGTGTAAGTATTTTACCAGGGCGACATAGTCTCCCCCTCCAGGAAAAAAACTCACTCAAAGTTTTCTAAGTGTCATATAGCGATTCTTGTGAAAGTATTTATTCTGGGTTGTCAATATTTCTCTGGTCCCTACATGGGAGCCAATGTAACAGGGGTCATTTTTTCAATGCCTCCACTCGAAGTTGAACTCGGAACATCTGGTTTACTAGTTTTACTATTTGCCAAATGAGCTGGAGAGAAATTCTAAATTCTACTTAGCAGAGTCAGTAAGAAATAGCTAGTATTTTACCACAGCAAGGTAAAAATGAAAAAACAGGTTAACCATCCATCTATACTGTATAGTTACATAAATTTTTCCCAATTTGCAAATACTCTTTTCATTATAGTAGCAACCTGTTTATACCCAAGGATCTCTTCTTTTTACCAAGGCTTATCAGCTAAAATTGATTTCATCAAAATGCATGATATTTCTTAACAAGCTTTAAAATAATTTACTTCAAGATCCGTCTCCATGGGTATGTCGACGTGAAATGATGATGCACCATTGAGGATGGAAACCATGGCCCTCTCAGCAATTATTCCAATGGTTAAAATACCAAACAGCCAGAATCGAGCACTTGCCGTCCTTTGTGATGAGGTCAATAGGTAGGACATTATCACAGAAACTGTATAGTATATCATGGAATAAAATCCTGAAAATTCTCCAAGCACCATAGTTTGAAGCTTGGTGACTTTATCAAACATGTCATTTATTAACAGCTTTTGTTCAATTGTAGATTTTTTAAATTCTGTATACAGTTCATGCATGTTATCCGATGATGTTGATATTATGTCACTTAAATTTGCAGCTTTATCTAGAATGATTTCCTGATTTTGTAGAGTTAAATTTTGTTGTCCAATCATAGCTTCTTGTAATTTGCTACTTTCCTCAAGACGGTCAGCCACATTTTCAGAACTGTGAGCTAATCGTGTTATGGTTTGTTCTGTTTCTTGATGCCAAATCTGTGATTCTAGAAAATAACAAATGTTTTGGGTGTATGTAAAAAACGTTGTAAAAGATCCTCGGTCAACATCAGACATATGTTTTGTACAGGATGAGATTGATTCTTCCACGTCGCATGGATAGGTCAAGCGGCCTTGATCCTCAAGAAAACAGTTTAAATAGGCCAAAGCTAATCGGTTTTGTACAATATGTGTCAGCTGTTTGCAGCCTTTCTGAATGACCGCTATAGCACTCTGCCAACACTGCCCATATTTGGGTAACCTTGCCTGACTATCAATGACTTCAAAACGGGATTTTCCATCCTCATATTTACTTCTGTCAACGTCAGCAAATCCTGGTCCACACGTGCAAAACAAGAGCGTGTTAAAGAACACCAAAACGAAACTAACTTGATGCATGGTGCGGTTTATGGGACAGCTGATCTGTCAAAATTTCTTCTATAGTACACAAAGTTTTCCGTTTGAAAAGCCCGCGGAGTGTATATCTATTGCGCGACACAAAAATATGAAGTGAACCAAGTTCTAGAAATTTGCTATGGTAGTGTCTTCGTAAGTTGGATGGAGCAACATTCAGTCCGTCTAACTGCCGCCGCTGGTGACTGACCACTGGTCAACCTAATAATCTATTCATGTCATGACGCAACAGCATGGGTGTTGTTGTCATTCGGATTAAATTGTCTTATTTATGAAGCTAGAAAGGTATCGAAAGGTGGTAGATAAATCTTGTAGATCAATCTTGTACGCCGTTCCCGGTCCAGGACTGAAACCCCGTACCAAGTATATAAAGACACTTCAATATCTCGTTAATTGGTAGTTTATATATATTTTAGAATCATATAATAATTTCAAACATTATTTTCTAAATGTGGAATTTAGATTTTTTTTATTATTATCTAATTATTTAGTAATTGACGATAATGTGTATTCCAAGGGGGTAAAACTTGCACGCCGCAGTCAAGCGTTAAGATCACGGTTTTTCTTATATAATTAGATATTTAGAGAAAATTATAACTATGTAAGTTTCGTTGAAATAAACGACATATTTCACATGCAATTCTGACTTTGTTGTGATCGCGGGAGTTTTGTTTACTCCCGTACCCGTACTAAGGGGACATCACTCTGTCAAGCTATGTCGTTATCAAGTAGAACTCTTAGCCATTCTATTAGAATGTTACCAGGCTCTGCGACGAGGACGCAATTCTACCTACATAAGAGCCCAATTTTTTTAATCTATATATATATAAGATTAATAATAGTTCACAAAATCAGAATTCCTGATCATCATTATGATTGGTCATCATTAGTAAAAATGGTTATTTTTATTATAACTCTAAAAAATGGTTTTATGATTGAAATAGTTGTGTTCTTTTTCAAAAGGAGATATGACACCCATCTGCTTCGCAATCAATAAAATATCAAACGATAAAGAAGTCTTCTTTTGCGTATGCCTACTCATTTTTAGAAAATTTAGTAAAGATCCAATTGGAAATACATTCCACCAGAGACGTATAGTGTATTATACGTCTCTGATTCCACAAGATGTTGTCTCATGCAAGTGGTGTCAACCTCTAACTCTTCACTCCGGTTAAACCCATCTGTTTCGTATTTCCTATCAAACTATCAAGAATGTATACTTCCCCACTATCTACCTACCGTGCTGTGACGTATGACTTGACCTTTACTTTTGAAAATAGTCTATGCTTTTTCACCTGGAGCAACCAGATTTGGTGAACAAGGATATCTTGGGATGGTGTAGTGAAGTAGGTCACTTTGACATCACTGTGACCTATATATATGCTTCCTGACATAAGTGTACTGTTTTTGTATAGAAATTCTTAACCGGTGGTTCTGGGGTCTATGGGTTGCCTTGCAATACTTTTCCTTGTTAACATATATTTTCTATGCACAGTAGATCCTATTTCTTTCATTTTGTCTTGTGAAAATTTTGCCCTAAATAGATCAGGCGATATATTGACATGGGTGTTAAAATAATAGTAAATTAATAACAACAAAAAAGGCCTACATGGAATATCTGACAGGTTTTCTTAAGTAAAATACATTTTTTTAAACTACTTACTATTCATTTCATTATCATGGAAGAATATTCAGTGACTATGTCCTAAGGAGGGATTCTGTTCGTTTTGTTACCTTTTTAAAAGTTCTTAGCTGGGGGCGCCGCAGGCGCCCGAAATCTACACTATCATCACAAAGATTACTGAACGATGTGCACTCGTTTATGGGCTGTGCCTATTTCATATTATTCCTGGTACGGGATTTTAGTCCGGGACCGGGAAAGGCGTACAAGATTTACCACCGTATCGAAAAGACAAGAGAAATTCTAACCAATCACAAATGTTATCTTTATTAACTGCTGTTACCCGGAAGTTTTTGTACGCTATCACGTGACTGGAAGTATATTATATTCGGCGACTGGTTTCACTTTTGACAGATGGCTAACAAAGCTCTCCAATTTGCCCCCTTCAGCAGTTTTCTCGATGCAGGATTTTGGCACAAACTGTCAGATAACAAGTTAAATATTTATGGACTCGACGAATCACCGAAACCTATACATGGATTTTATTTCAATGGTGAGGCAACCTCTTGTCACTATTAACTGATAATGATTATGATTATATGATATTAGTATAAAATGATATAAAATATAAATGTTACTGTCGGCACATGTAACCTATAGCGAATAAGATATAAGTGAATTAGTATTTTTTTCTCATTTGCGATATGTACCTGTGTTTCATTTAAATAGCCATCTCTAAGCACATTGTATCTTATTTTAATATCAAAATTAGTTAATCCAATGTCAACAAGCTAGGCCATGTGATCTGATCACGTGTGTGTCTTAGTCATGACATCTTACTATGAAAAGAACTATGTTGCTTATATACATCTTTTGAACGCATGTAAAACACATTATCTTAAACATTCCTGTGAAAACAAACCAAAAACTGAAAGTAAAAATACCTGTACCTGCACTTCCCTTAAAATATTGGGGTAGATGTTCTTCTTATTAGTTATGTAACAGGAAAGAGAATAGTGTGCTTCCACCGGGGATTGAACCCTCAATCTCCAGGTTCCTAGTCGGACGCTCTACCATTGAGCTTAACGGAAATTCCCTCCAGCTCAAAGCTAGAAGGCGACCGTAATCCTTTCAGGTTTGCTATTTGGGTAGAAAATAGGTAAGGAAAAAGGGAAACGCATGCAACTATTGTTTGTTTGTCCATAGTCAATTAATTTTGAATCTCCTTCAGCTACTTGGGTTTATTAATTACTATGAAGAAGTTTTTGAAAATAGAAGCTGTCCATAACATCACTTAATGACCTATAATTGCTACAGGTGATCCTGTTGGTGTACCATGCCGTATGAATGTGGAGTATACTGCCTTTGACGAGTAAGTTACTATAACAGAAACTACGAATAGCGAAAAAGTCTTTTTACGCCGAGCTCGTGACCGAAGGGTTGTGGGTTCGAGTCGCGGCAAGGCACTGTGTTGTATCTTTGAGCAAGATACTTTACTCCGCTTGTTCCAGTCTACTCAGCTGTAAATGAGTACGTGGTTGGGCAGTGCTAGAATTGTAGAATACTAGCTGTGAGTGCCAAAATGGCAGCACCGGCTGTATGCTCCCCAGGGAGTTGAGAAAGATATTGGCTGGTTGCAAAGGCCCTATAACTGCGGATAATAATTTGTGAACCGCTTTGAGATGACCTACGAACTTGGTTGTGATAAAGCAGTATATAAGAACCTCAAATTGTTATTATTATATTCAAATTCAATTTACCATAAAGTACCTACATGTATGTTTTATATAATAATGTATCATGCATTTTGATTTCTAACTCATTGTTGAGCTTAATTGCATTTAAAAAATATTAAACATACCTGGTATAGCAATGCATTATTTCCAAAATGTCAAGCAAATATACCTATAATGCAAATACATCTGAATATCATACCGTATTTGACCGCAAATAAGCCCCCTCTTGCAAATAAGCCCCCTCCCTACTGGGAACAGGGTGGGTGCCTGCAATTTTGGCCCTCCCTGATTTCGTCTCCATCTCAAAAAAAAGATGTATGTTAATTTTGTCTCTGACATAAGCAAATTAGCTAACTGGATGTAAAAGAACATAAACGTAAGTTAAAATACTACAAATAATCATGTTTCTGAATTAGGCACAATAGTAAATAGCATTGTATAGTGACATGTAATCTACTGTGATTTTGTATTGTTTATTGTATAAAGGATTATGTATTCATGAGTGAATTATAGGTATTATAAGAGCATTGTTTTGACAACGAAATGCTTTTTTACTCATTTTCAAGATCTGATCAAGCCTATATGTAAACTACAATTTACCCAATTTCTAATTTTCATGGCTGATAGTGTGTATTTTGGGTATACACTGTGTGTATACCAATAAATGTATTGATATTTTCAGAATTTCCAAAACCCCAACCAGATGTTTCAAGACTGTAGGAACACTGCACAATACAAATACAATTGACAGTTTCAAAGAATGTGACAAAAAAAGTCTCCTGGAGCAATCAGGCAAACAGGTACACTGATTTTCTAGGGCTGCAACAATACGCATACCTCACGATTCGATGTGTATCGCTGTGTACATGTGATGCTTACGATATGATACGTATCACGGTATGACATATCTGACTGCTTAAAAGGTCAACTTCCTACTGATTGAGTACAGGACTATATTGAGTTTTGTCATAGACTTCAATAATAAATACTATCGAAATGTATTTTTGTATAATTTCTAGAAGTTTTGGGTATGACTGCACATAGTGGACCACATCTTTACAGAAGGATTAAAAAAATATGCGTACACTTTTTTAGAGTTTGATAAAAACTGATTGATAATTTGAGTAGTTAGTGTATCGTGATACACACAAACAAAACAATTTGATACGATACACAAGAAAATATTGCGATATGAAAGGATTTATCGTTGCAGCCCTAGCAATCGTAGAGGTGTTTAATGATCATCAGAGATTGCATTGTTGAATACCACAGGTTTTAATCCAGTCCCGATTGTAGGAACATCAGTAGATTAAAACTGGTGGCTTGCGATGATGCAGTGATTTAGGTGATTTCAGGACACAGATTCAGTCAGTTATTTTTGTAACAGGATGGCTAAGTGATTTAGCTTCAAACCTCTCAATCAATGTACGGTATATAATAATGTAATACAGAAGTGTGCAATTCTATTATCCCAATGCCTAGTGCTAGTAAATTTGATTTTGGATGAAAATTTTCTCTATTTGCTTTTATGAAAATATCACTCAGACTATTAGAATTTATTAAATCTGTCTGCATACTAGTTTAAAAATAAATAAATTGTACACCCCTGTATTTATATTTAATATGGACTGTAAAGTTATTGTTTAGATATTGAATTGTATTATAGATATGGGAAGACATTGTCAGTGGGAAGGCCGTGGAAGATCCGACCCTGTTGTCACGATTTCTACTCCTTACATATGCAGTAAGTACATATATTTAATATATATCAACTATGTAAATCCTCTTCATTAAAGAATATGTATATAATATGAGTATATTTGCATCAAAGTGAGAAAAAATAGATATAAAATAAACAATGGGAGTATTGCAGCATCTTTGTGGCGGATTTTTTTTTGCAGAAAAATATTTAAAAGAAAAAGCCTTTCTTTAAAATTACATGATAGTTGATTACTGTGTACAGATATTATTCTTCATTTGCAGGACCTGAAAAAATACGTCTATTACTACTGGTTTGCATTTCCATGTCTTTGTCCACCACTTGACATTTCCATGGTAACGACACCAGTGACCTTGGATAAAGCATTTTCTGCAGAACAGGTTTGATTTTATGTTATGCTTGTTGATACTTACTTACTAATGATTTTTATTCCTAGTAGAACCGAAGGTAACACTTGTTACTAGTAGAACCAAAGGTAACACTTGTTCCTGGTGAATCTAAGGTAACACTTGTTACTAGTGGAACCAAAGGTAACACTTGTTCCTAGTGGAACCTTTGGTAACATTTGTTCCTATTCAAACTTAAGGTATTGTTTTTTTCATATTGAAACTTCAGGTAACACTTGTTCCTAGTGGAACCTAAGGTAACACTTGTTCCTAGTGGAACCTAAGGTAACACTTGTTCCTAGTGAAACTTCAGGTAACACTTGTTCCTAGTGGAACCTAAGGTAACACTTGTTCCTAGTGGAACCTAAGGTAACACTTGTTCTTAGTGAATATAATTATTATTATTTGTAAATGGTTAACGGCCCATCAACACAGGATAGGTCATTAGGGCCAACAAAGGAAACCTGAAGTAACACTTGTTCCTAGTTAAATCTAAGGTAACACTTGTTCCTAGTTAAACCTAAGGTAATACTTGTTCTAGTTGAACCTAAGGTAACATTGGGTCCTAGTGAAACCTAAGGTAATACTTGTTCTAGTTGAACCTAAAGTAACACTTGTTCTAGTGGAACCTAAGGTAACACTTGTTCCTAGTTGAATCTAAGGTAATACTTGTTCTAGTTGAACCTAAAGTATACTTGTTCCTAGTTGAATCTAAGGTAACAATTGTTCTAGTGGAACCTAAGGTAACACTTGTTCCTGGTAAAACCTAAGGTAACACTTGTTCCTAGTGAAACCTAAAGTAACACTTGTTCCTAACTTCCTAGTGAATATTATTACTATTATTATCAAAACGGCACATCAATACAGGGTAGGTCATAAGGGCCAACAAAGGAAATCTAAGGTAATACTTGTTCCTAGTGGAACCTATGTTCCTATTTGTACTTAAGGTATCATTGCTTCATAGTGAAACATATGGTAACACTTGTTCCTGTTGAAACCTAAGGTAATACTTGTTCTTGGTGAAACCTATGGTAACACTTAATCCTGGTGAAACCTAAGGTAACACTTGTTCCTGGTGAAACCTCAGGTAACGTAACACTTGTTCCTGGTGAAACCTATGGTAACACTTGTTCCTGTTGAAACCTAAGAAAATACTTGTTCCTGGTGAAACCTATGGTAACACTTGTTCCTGGTGAAACCTATGGTAACACTTGTTCCTGGTGAAACCTAAGGTAACACTTGTTCCTGGTGAAACCTAAGGTAACACTTGTTCCTGGTGAAACCTAAGGTAATACTTGTTCCTGGTGAAACCTAAGGTAACACTTGTTCCTGGTGAAACCTAAGGTAACACTTGTTCCTGGTGAAACCTAAGGTAACACTTGTTCCTGGTGAAACCTAAGGTAACACTTGTTCCTGGTGAAACCTAAGGTAACACTTGTTCCTGGTGAAACCTAAGGTAACACTTGTTCCTGGTGAAACCTAAGGTAACACTTGTTCCTGGTGAAACCTAAGGTAACACTTGTTCCTGGTGAAACCTAAGGTAACACTTGTTCCTGGTGAAACCTAAGGTAACACTTGTTCCTGGTGAAACCTAAGGTAACACTTGTTCCTGGTGAAACCTAAGGTAACACTTGTTCCTGGTGAAACCTAAGGTAACACTTGTTCCTGGTGAAACCTAAGGTAACACTTGTTCCTGGTGAAACCTAAGGTAACACTTGTTCCTGGTGAAACCTAAGGTAACACTTGTTCCTGGTGAAACCTAAGGTATCACTTGTTCCTGGTGAAACCTAAGGTTACACTTGTTCCTGGTGAATCTAAGGTAACACTTGTTCCTGGTAAAACCTTAGGTGACACTTGTTCCTGGTGAAACCTAAGGTAACACCTGTTCCTTGTGAAACCTAAGGTAACACTTATTCCTGGTGAACCAATGGTAACACTTATTCCTTGTGAATCTAAGGTAACACTTGTTCCTGTTGAATCTTAGGTAACACTTGTTCCTGGTGAATCTTAGGTAACACTTGTTCCTAGTTGAACCTAAGGTAACACTTGTTCCTGTTGAATCTAAGGTAACTCTTGTCCCTGGTGAAACCTAAGGTAACACTTGTCCCTGGTGAAACCTAAGGTAACACTTGTTCCTGGTGAAACCTATGGTAACATTTGTTCCTGGTGAAGCCTAAGGTAACACTTGTTCCTGGTGACACCTACGGTAACATTTGTTCCTGGTGAAACCTAAGGTAAAACTTGTTCCTGGTGAATCTTAGGTAACACCTGTTCCTGGTGAAACCTAAGGTAAAACTTGTTCCTGGTGAATCTTAGGTAACACTTGTTCCTAGTTGTACCTAAGGTAACACTTGTTCCTGTTGAATCTTAGGTAACACTTGTTCCTAGTTAAACCTAAGGTAATACTTGTTCTAGTTGAACCTAAGGTAACATTGGTTCCTAGTGAAACCTAAGGTAATACTTGTTCTAGTTGAACCTAAAGTAACACTTGTTCTAGTGGAACCTAAGGTAACACTTGTTCCTAGTAGAACCTAAGGTAACACTTGTTCCTAGTTAAACCTAAGGTAATACTTGTTCTAGTTGAACCTAAGGTAACATTGGTTCCTAGTGAAACCTAAGGTAATACTTGTTCTAGTTGAACCTAAGGTAACACTTGTCCCTGGTGAATCTAAGGTAACTCTTGTTCCTGGTGAATCTAAGGTAATACTTGTTCCTGGTGAAACCTAAGGTAAAACTTGTTCCTGGTGAATCTTAGGTAACACCTGTTCCTGGTGAAACCTAAGGTAACCCTTGTTCCTGTTGAATCTAAGGTAACACTTTTTCCTGGTGAAACCTAAGGTAACCCTTGTTCCTGTTGAATCTAAGGTAACACTTTTTCCTGGTGAAACCTAAGGTAACCCTTGTTCCTGTTGAATCTAAGGTAACTCTTGTCCCTGGTGAAACCTAAGGTAACACTTGTTCCCGGTGAATCTTAGGTAACACTTGTTCGTAGTTGAACCTAAGGTAACACTTGTCCCTGGTGAATCTAAGGTAACTCTTGTTCCTGGTGAATCTAAGGTAATACTTGTTCCTGGTGAAACCTAAGGAAACACTTGTCCCTGGTGAAACCTAGGGTAACACTTGTTCGTGGTGAAACCTAAGGTAACACTTGTCCCTGGTGAATCTAAGGTAACTCTTGTTCCTGGTGAATCTAAGGTAACACTTGTCCCTGGTGAAACCTGAGGTAACACTTGTTCCTGGTGAACCAATGGTAACACTTATTCCTTGTGAATCTAAGGTAACGCTTGTTCCTGTTGAATCTCAGGTAACACTTGTTCCTGGTGAATCTTAGGTAACACCTGTTCCTGGTGAAACCTAAGGTAACCCTTGTTCCTGTTGAATCTAAGGTAACACTTGTCCCTGGTGAAATCTAAGGTAACACTTGTTCCTAGTTGAACCTAAGGTAACACTTATCTCCCTCCACTAAGCCCTGCCTTGTGCAGTTAACTTTGCCATTTTTCCCAGGAAAGTCCCACCTCAAACAGTCCTACCATCATTTTAGAGCAATATTTGAACAATTTCCTATCCATACCAAGTTTTCAAGATTATACAGACATCATGATTGTTCCATTGTAGACATATGGGCTTGAGTTCAGATTTGTCGTGATTATATTGCCAGTAAATAGAGGAAATTGTGGACTATAATTATTAAGATGACTTACAGGGTGTTGAGATAATAACCATTCCCGTTTTCTATAGTCATTTTGATTTCCCTTGTTTTGATATTAAAGTTTCGATACCTCAAAGAATAATATCATGATGACATTAAAAAGTTAACGTTTAAAACAGTGAATTCTTTGAACTTTTTTGTCAACTTTCTGCTGCATATTGATTTCTTTTCCTTTTTTTTCATCAGATCAAACTCCTGGAATCTTCTTATGATAGGTTTCAGTCATCATGTTCCTCATTTGTCGGTTACTTCCTTATTACCATGGATACAGAGGTCCAAGTTCAAGAGGTCAAATGTATGGATAAACATTTAGCTGATTCCAAAAAGGTTTGTCTCAATTTGTCCTTCCTCTTTGAGTGTAAGATATTGATTCAGTTATATAATGTGTAATTAGGATTATGAATTGCAATTTTAAAGTTTGTTTACTCTTACATCTAGAATAAGATTTCTTACATGTTTATTGCATTTATTTAATTGATACCTGGTATATATAATTTTCTGAAAACTCAATTTTTCTTTAGTTGGTTGAGTAGATATATTAGATCTAGAATTCAGTTATTATCATGTAATATTTTTTTTCTCTGACAGGTGACATTTGGTTTTGCTGACCCATGTACATTGGACGGCCATCCGGGCTGGCCTCTCAGGAATTACCTAGCTCTTATTGCCCAAAAATGGTCAGTATTTTAAACATGAATATGATTGGAACATGTTTTTGTATAGCCTGCAATGTTTTTAAGTATTTTCGTAGCCCACAAATGATGAGTGTTCTAGCTCATGAGTGGTCATTATCATCATTGTCATTGTACTATGGTCATTATTCTCATAATACTAACGGTCAGTACTCTAGTTGTTCAGAAATGCTCTCATACCTAAGATATGACCAGTAAACTGTATGAATAGTCAACTGGAGAGTGCTTTTACAGTGTATCATTTGAGTATATTTTTTATTACTATGAATCAAACAGTTTTAATCAGTGAAGCTTTGCTCATCCTACTGTACTAAATCTATTTTCAGGGGAGATAACCTCAGTGAAATCCAGGTGTTATGTTTCCGAGATCGCAGTAAAGATGGAGTTAGAAACATAACCAGCAGTCTCGTATTTACCGTGAAGTTTACATCCATGAAAGAATTGACAGGTATGTAAATAAATCAGCTTACCTGTTACATAGTGGGTTGTGTGATAACACAGCAACTGTCTTCTGTAGGTATCTCCTCAACTTTTATTTAAACAGGTTTTTTTCTGCAGAAACATAAAGCTTAGTCATAACATTTGTACTGTAACTTGCTGTTGTTAAAAGCTGCCACATTTGTTCAAATAAATGACCTTGCATACATTCAAGACATGGGTCAGAAGTATTTAAACTCTTCATGTAACAAATAATCTTATAAAGAACCACGGGATCTATAGTCTTAATATTTGTTCTATAGCCACCTGGGTAAGAGGGCTATCAAATTTGTTCAAATAATTGACATTGACCTAATGTCAAGATCAGAGTTAAAGCATGTTAGAATTTTAAAATAACTTCTTGAGAAGTATGAGGCATAGATTCATTGTATTTGTTCCATAGGGTACGGGAATGAAGGAATGTGAAATTTGCTTAATTTACTGTAACCTTGATCCTCCTGAAACATTGCTTTGGTTAAATCTGATTAAAAAAAGAAAAAAAAAGCAATCTGGATTAGCAATTTAGACCATTGCCTCCTGTTTAACAAATTTGTCATGAATAGAATCACCATAGTTTGGGATGAGGTCTGGAATTTAAAACAGTGTAATTTTAAGCACTACTGAGAAGGGATACACAGCTCAAGTGTCGCTAATAAGTCATTTCTGTATGTGTTCCTGGGATAGATGGTAGCATGAGATCTGGGGGGGTTGGGGTTGAGATCACAGAAGAGGAAACATGTTTACAAAGCATACTTGCCAACATTTTGAAATGTCCATGGGGGAAGTTCTGCATGGTAAAAATTAAGATATACATAAACTGTGTGTATACACCTCCTAGACACAAAGTTACCCTAAACCCCCCAGGTCTGATATACTGTATAAACAGGCATGTTTCAAGAGTTTAAAATTGAGCGTACAATGAGATATTTGAAGGGAAAAATTTCCATCCAATTGAGCGTACAATGAGATATTTGAAGGGAAAAATTTCCATCCAATTTTCACCTGTTGTGGTTTGAACTATTTGTATTACAAAAAACAATTTCATTGGTTTTAATTTCATTTTCTGATCTTTATTTTTTATTGAACAGAATGTCCTAAATGTGTGGGATGGGAGAAAAACGAACGACAAAAGCTAGGACCTAGGATCGTCAATCTAAGCTCCAGCATGGACCCATCTAAGTACAGACATGTTTGGTTTTCTTTAAAAAATATCATTCTTTAAAAAATTGCTATTTAAAAAAGAAAAGAAATTGTAGATGCAAAATGCAGTCTTGATTATAAGTTTATTACTTTGTTTCATTTGAAAAAAGTAATTTATATTATCTGTTCAATTATTCCGATAATTTTTTGGAACTAATTATGCTCTATATGGTATTCCAGACTAAGATTTGTTTTAATTCATCAATTGGACCAGTGGATAATTACCGATTTTAGCCAAAAAGGATGTCTTGTTGAGCTTTATGATACGTTTGTGTGATAAAATATTCCATGTTACGTAGTCTGAAGAATGCATGTATCAATAATGTAAAGATTAACTCATTCACCCCTGAAGACACATTTGAACTCTTCCAATTCAAAGGTTGGAATAGTTCATTAGGAAATTTCAGGGGTGAATGAGTTAAGTAGGTGTGTGATAAGAATAATTGCATACAGTAGGACATAGGTTAAGTTTGAACTTAACTATGCTACTTAGAACTAGATATGAACATTTAAAGATAAACATAGAAAAAAACAATTTCACTGTTAAAAAATTCAAATTTCTTCTGAAATAGACTTTTTACACAGCCATAAATCTAATTCCATATTAAAAGGCTTGCAGCATCAGCAGTAGACCTCAATCTGAAGTTGATGAGGTGGAGACTCCTGCCAGAACTTGACCTTGACCAAATCTCAAAGACAAAATGTCTACTACTTGGGGCTGGAACTCTGGGGTGCAATGTTGCAAGATGTCTGTTGGTAAGAATTCTATATAAAAAATAATTTTGTGTTTTTAGTAATTAGGATTATTTTGGTAAACATGAGAAGAAAGTAAATGATACTGCGATTGCTAGAGTCAGAAACCAGTGTTGAAGCTGTTGTTAGCTCAGTACATTGCCTTTGTAAAAAACATATTATCAGTAAATGAAAGAAAATCGCAATATTTCTTGCTTTACACAGTTAATACTATTTTATCAAAAATTGCACAAAAAATTATAGCAATATTTACATCTCATTTAAAATATTCTGTCACCAGGGATGGGGAGTAAGGAAGATAACTCTGGTCGACAATGGTACGGTGTCCTACTCCAATCCTGTGAGACAGAGCCTGTTTGTGTTTGAAGACTGTATGCAGGGGGGCAGGCCGAAGGCTGAGGCAGCAGCTCTGTCTTTACAGAAAATATTCCCAGGAGTTGTAAGTAGCTGGAATTCTGATAGAAATTTTACTATCAATTTTGTCCAGGGCATTTGGTTTGTCAAAAATTATTTATATCCATTGAATTACAATCAATACAGACTACTAATCAGGTAGCACTAGACTGTTACTGTATTTTTTATATCTGTACAATTGCAGCATAGTCTATGACGATTGTAGTTATTTCCCTTTAAATCTATTTTAAATTATACGTTGACCTTGTTGTTGGACACAGGAAAATTTATCTGAGTATTGAAAATAAAATTTGATGTTTGCAAATTCAATTTTCACACTAGTCTAGATTGAAAATTAAATAAAAAAAGTAAGGTTTGCACTAATAATATATTTTAATTATTTTAACAGGATGCTCAGGGAATTTCTATGTCGATTCCGATGCCAGGCCATCCTGTTTCAGGTACTATACAAGATATTTATACAAGATCTACTGTATTTATCTGGGAAACACTAAACAGGCAAATATGAGGGATAGACATATGTGTCTTACTCCCTACCATAGAGGGAGCTTGAGATGAGCCTGTAAAAACACTCTCAAAATAGCTATATTGTAATGATTTATTTTGCTAAGGGAGACCTTTGTGAAATCATTGTTTATAAGAAAAGAAATAGAAGTTTGAAAGCTTGCTTTGGGCATACATTATTGACTTTTCTTTAAAACAATTCTGTCGGTAATAATACTCATGTAATGGTCATGATTTACATTCCTCAAACAGGAGGGGCCTTAGAAGGCACTAAGAAGGATGTCCAACAACTGGAAGATCTAATAAAATCTCATGATGCAGTGTTCCTCCTCCTGGATACCAGAGAGAGTCGTTGGTTACCAACTGTCATGGCTGCTGCTCATAAGAAGGTTACAGAAATTGTTAATTGTCATTGTGAATATGAAAATTAAGTTATTCATTTCAAAAAAAGTTTTACAGAGTAATGAAGAAACAACGAAGAGTAAAAGAGCTTATAAGGAAAAATGAAGCTAAATATAGATCCATGTTTCTGATTTTTTTTAATAGGTTAATTACCAATGTTATCTCGCATTCCAGATAGTGATTTGTGCGGCTCTGGGTTTTGACACATTCCTGGTAATGAGACACGGCCTGAAATCTGACACGGAGGGCAACACTCCCTCTGAGGTAGAGCCACTCTCTAGTTACATGATCATTCCCGGAGACAAACTTGGATGCTACTTCTGTAATGATGTTGTCGCTCCAGGAAATGTAAGTATAGTTCATCATTATGAACTCAGATATCTTAAATAGTCTGTTTTTGTTGAAGTTTTTAACTCACCTGCCACAGGGCCAGTGAGGTCCGTCGGTCAACTTATCCTTTAAAACGCTAATAGACCTGAACGTCTCAGTGGATTTTGACTAAATTTGGCCTTGAGCATCCTTGGACAAAGGGGACTCAATTTTGAATAAACAGAGGGTATGGCCTCCGTGGGGGCAAAGGGGTGGGCCCAATAGGGGAACTTAAAGTAAATCTTTAAAACCCTTTTCCTTTAGTTTGATGGGAGGGATTTTAACCAAATTCTGCGTGGAGCACCTTTGGGTAAAGGGGCCTCAATTTTTTCGATGGAAGGTTGCTTTTAAGGGCAGGAAGAGGGAGGGGAAAATTAAGGAAATCATTTAAAATCCACCCCATATCAGTTTATTGGTATTCATCTTTAGTGGTATATAGTTAAATTCTGATGATCTGAAGCATATGTGTATATTCTAAAACCTAAAACCTGGTATTCATCCTTTAATTTGTATATTTACAGTCAACAAGGGACCGAACTCTGGATCAGCAGTGTACTGTGTCTCGTCCAGGGATGAGTTACTTAGCCAGTGCATTGGCTGTGGAGCTGCTTGTCTCACTAGTACAGCATCCCCTGGGGTTAGTGTTAACGTCCTGTACTCAGTTACTGTGTAGGTTCTAGTCTCTAGAACAACATCCTTAGGGGTGAGTGTTAACGTCCTGTACTCAGTTACTTTGTAGGTTCTAGTCTCTAGTACAACATCCTCAGGGGTGAGTGTTAACGTCCTGTACTCAGTTACTTTGTAGGTTCTAGTCTCTAGTACAACATCCTCAGGGGTGAGTGTTAACGTCTTGTACTCAGTTACTGTGTAGGTTCTAGTCTCTAGTACAGCATCCCCTGGGGTGAGTGTTAACGTCCTGTACTCAGTTACTATGTAGGTTCTAGTCTCTAGTACAACATCCTCAGGGGTGAGTGCTAACGTTCTGTACTCAGTAACTGTGTAGGTTCTAGTCTCTAGTAAAACATCCTCAAGGGTGAGTGCTAACGTCCTGTACTCAGTTACTGTGTAGGTTCTAGTCTCTAGTACAACATCCCCTGGGGTGAGTGCTTACGTCCTGTACTCAGTTACAGTGTAGGTTCTAGTCTCTAGTACAACATCCTCAGGGGTGAGTGCTAACGTTCTGTACTCAGTAACTGTGTAGGTTCTAGTCTCTAGTAAAACATCCTCAAGGGCGAGTGCTAACGTCCTGTACTCAGTTACTGTGTAGTTTCTAGTCTCTAGAAAACCATCCTCAGGGGTGAGTGTTAACGTCCTGTACTCAGTTACTATGTAGGTTCTAGTCTCTAGTACAACATCCTCAGGGGTGAGTGCTAAGGCCCTGTACTCAGTTACTGTGTAGGTTCTAGTCTCTAGTACAACATCCTCAGGGGTGAGTGCTAACGTCCTGTACTCAGTAACTGTGTAGGTTCTAATTNGACAGTGGGATTAATGATGAACCATTGTTATTTTGACAGTGGGATAAATGATCAACCAATGATATTTTGACATTAAGATTAATGATGAACTAATGATATTTTGACAGTGGGATTAATGATCATTCAATGAAATTTTGACAGTGGGATTAATGATCGAACAAGGATATATTTTGACAGTGGGATTAATGATGAACTAATGATATTTTGACTGGGATTAATGATGAACCAATGATATTTTGACTGTGGGATTAATGACGAACCAATGATATTTTGACAGTGGGATTAATGACGAACCAATGATATTTTGACTGGGATTAATGATGAATCAATGATATTTTGACAGTGGGATTAATGATCATTCAATGAAATTTTGACAGTGGGATTAATTATCAAACAATGATATTTTGACAGTGGGATTAATGATGAACTAATGATATTTTGACAGTGGGATTAATGATCATTCAATGATATTTTGACAGTGGGATTAATGATGAACCAATGATATTTTGTCAGTGGGATTAATGATGAACCAATGATATTTGGCCAGTGGGATTAATGATGAATCAATGATATTTTGACAGTTGGATTAATTATGAACCATTGATATTTTGACAGTGGGATTAATGATGATCCAATGATATTTTGACAGTGGGATTTATGATGAACCAATGATATTTGGTCAGTTGGATTAATGATGAACCAATGATATTTTGACAGTGGGATTAATGATGACCTAATGATATTTTGACAGTTGGATTAATTATGAACCAATGATATTTTGACAGTGGGATTAATGATTATCCAATGATATTTTGACAATGGGATAAATGATGAACTAATGATATTTCGACAGTGGGACTAATGATGAACCAATTATTTTTTTGACAGTTGGATTAATGATGAACCAATACNTAGGTTCTAGTCTCTAGTACAACATCCTCAGGGGTGAGTGCTAACGTCCTGTACTCAGTTACTGTGTAAGTTCTAGTCTCTAGTATGGCATCTAGTGATTGTAATTTTCGCGAGGATCAACAATACAAAAACAGTATTTTCCCCACTTTCATGTGAGATATAAACAGTTAATTATAATAAATTTTTAAAATAAAACTAAGGAGAATTCTATCTATTTTTTTCATGTGGGTTATATTCTGTTGATTTTATTAATCTTTTGAATAAACTTGATTACTTCCTGAACGACAGTTCAATCTAAACACTAGTTAGTTTCCTGGTTGTCTCTCAAGTTATTGATAGAAATAATGGTACTGTTATACCAGTCTATACTTACACCGTCAGGACATCAAGTTTAGTCTAGAATGGACAGGTTTTACATTGGCACATACAAATTAAAGTTGCTGGATATCTGTATTATATAGGTGTCCAGCTTATACAGGTTTGTTTATACAGGTTTCTCCATTGTTCAGGGATCAGTTGAGACAGGATCACTGTAGTAAATATATATCTGATGATCATTTGTACTGGACTGTCAAAATGTTGTGTTAATGCTCAACCAATGATATTTTGACAGTGGGATTAATGATGAACTAATGATATTTTGACATTTAGATGAATGATCAACCAATGATATTTTGTCAGTGGGATTAATGATCATTCAATGATATTTTGTCAGTGGGATTAATGATGAACTAATGTTATTTTGTCAGTGGTATTAAAGATGAACCAATGATATTTTGACAGTGGGATTAATGATGAACCAATGATATTTTGACAGTGGGATTAATGATGAACTAATGTTATTTTGTCAGTGGTATTAAAGATGAACCAATGATATTTTGACAGTGGGATTAATGATGAACCAATGCTATTTTGACAGTGGGATTATTGATGAAACAATGATATTTTGACAGTTGGATTAATGATGAATCAATGATATTTTGACAGTGGGATTAATGATGATCGNTGTAGGTTCTAGTCTCTAGTACAACATCCTCAGGGGTGAGTGCTAATGTCCTGTACTCAGTAACTGTGTAGGTTCTAGTCTCTAGTACAACATCCTCAAGGGTGAGTGTTAACGTCCTGTACTCAGTTACTGTGTAGGTTCTAGTCTCTAGTACAACATCC
>NW_018480068.1:0-114185 GCF_002113885.1 Mizuhopecten yessoensis | reverse complement strand
GATTAATGATGAACCAATGATATTTTGACAGTGGGATTAATGATGAACCAATGATATTTTGACAGTGGGATTAATGATGAACCAATGATATTTTGACAGTGGGATTAATGATCAACCAAAATATATTTTGACAGTGAGATTAATGATGAACCAGTGTTATTTTGACAGTGAGATTAATGATGAACTAATGATATTTTGACAGTGGGAAAGCTGAAGCAGACACGAGTGCTAAAGATGAACATCTCACCAAAGATCTGTCGTGTTCTCTGGGATTAGTACCTCACCAGGTAGGAAGGACATAGCTAAAAATTACAATTGTTAACTTCTAGGATGCTTTAATCTACCACATGTTGACTCCGAGATCGATTTGTCAACATCATGAACATGTTTCTGATTATTTCTTGTATCAAATATTTCAATGGTATTTTTTCTATCTAATATCTTGATGCTGTTTTTGCCCAAGGGTTTTTGTTTGCTTTGATACAACAGTATGGAGTGATGTCAAAGTAAAAAATATATACTGGTATTCCTTTGTGATGTCAGGGGTTCAAGACAGCCTAAACAAATAGAAAATCTAGCACTGGGATTTTGAATATTTTACCAGATTTCTTGGCAGAGGTAGAAGAGTGTGCAGGCTGTCTTATAGTATGGTAGCACATAAGGTTTGTTGTTTAATACGCCAACATACTGCCTCCAGCACACACACATCAAAACATACATAACACACATGGTAGGGGCATGCCCTTAACTCATTCACCCCTGAAGACACATTTGAACTCTTCCAATTCAAATGTTGGAATAGTTCATTATGAAATTATGACCTTCTGTTAATAGGACGCTAAACCTGATAAACCGAATCAAACCAAATTAATAAGCTTACTTTTTGCGAATTCAATACTAATGAAATTTCGGTGTAAATGATGTGACTATGTATAACTTGTTGTTATATTTTTCGAAACTGATTTGTGCTTTGTGTTTTTCCCAGATCCGTTGTTTCCTGTCTAGGTATAATCAGCTACTACCAGCATGTAGAGCGTTTGACAAATGTAGCGCCTGCTCCAATACGGTCAGTACCTCACTCTCAGGGAAACCAGACAAAGAAATCGTTACTAGATAAAAAAAAAAACTACTTCAAAATTATTTCCCTGGTAACAAATACTTTTCCAAGTGTTGATATTTTTAACACTTGGTATTCTGATATGAGAATTTAGATATGTTACATAATTGTTTAAAATTTTGTGCTGGTGAAATGTTTGGCTGTAAAAGCTGAAGAAAAACTGCTACTCACATCTTTTGTGAAATGATTTTTTTACTAAGATATATGTTAACCTTTTAAGACTGGACACTTCAATTTAATTCATTTTATGTGAAGAAAGCTATGTTCCAATTCAAAAAAGGATTGTCCCAAAATCAGCAATTCCTGAATATAGGCAAGTTATATCTCTAGGAATACAGAAAACATTTATACTTTAAGTCCTTGTTTCCTTAATATATCATGTGTTTCATTAATTGGATTCAACCTTTGACCTTTGTGCAGGTTGTGAATGCTTACAAGAAGGATGGTATAGAATTTCTGCTCCGGGTATTTAATGAGCCGAGCAGTTACCTAGAGGACATCACTGGTCTCACACAGATGCACCAGGAAACCCTCGACACAGAGGTATATACACCCTGCTAGTTTTACCCCTGTTAACACAGGTAGATACACCCTGCTAGTTTTACACCTGTTAACACAGGTAGATACACCCTCTTGGTTTTACACCTGTTTACACAGGTAGATACACCCTCCTAGTTTTACACCTGTTAACACAGGTAGATACACTCCCTAGTTTTACACCTGTTTACACAGATAGATACACCCTCCTAGTTTTACACCTGTTTACACAGGTAGATACACCTTCCTAGTTTTACACCTGTTTACACAGGTAGATACACCCTCCTAGCTTACACCTGTTTACACAGGTAGATACAGTATGTAGAACTTTATACACAGGTAAATGTACAAACACCTTTATATATAGAAACTCATGCACATCAGGTATATACATGTAGATCTAGATGTGTAATATATGGCAGCAGAAAAATGCATGCCATACTGGGGTTCTACTGATCGTCCACACTGTAGATGGAAGCTCTACTGATTGAGCTACCTGGTTGCTGACGATCGACCCAGTCCAGCTCCACTTCAGATGAACACATGTATTGCCTGATTAGGTAGGATATTTGTAGTACCGTGTGCTATACCAGCTGTCTGATACTCTATGATATGAAACATTCATACGTGAATTCTTTCTTAGTGTATGATTAATTAAATTGCTATAGATATTGTAGTCCACTGGTACTCCTGAACTGGAGCTACTTTTCCCTGTTATGGTATGTGTTCTAGAGGGTCTAGAACCTGACATAGACACACTAACCAACAATTTTAACATCCGAAACCACAAAAATTAAAACTGTGAAATGTTCATATTACACAGGATATTGTATCATTTGAAGCATAAAGGTGTTTTATGATTGTGTGTTTCTACCCAAAATATCAAATATGTGAGGAAGTTCAGTTCCGAGATGTCTTGATAATGCTGGCTTAGTCACAGCTGTACATACCATTGTCACAGAAGTAGATGTTCACCAACCCAGTAGACTGGGAAAGTCTAATTGATATTAACAACTCTTTTGTTTGTGTTTCTTCAGATTCTGGATTTCAGTGATGACGATGACAGTTTTATGGACATGTCATGACAAAAGCCATTCATCAACAGAAGATAATTATCCAATCTATACTCTAGAGAGGTACAAAATCAGATGGGACTCTAGGATCAATCGTTAGGTGTTTTATACAACATCAGATGGTAGGACCAATCAGTAGAGCTGTTTTATACAACATCAGATGGGAAGACCAATCAGTAGAGCTGTTTTATACAACATCAGATTGGAAGACCAATCAGTAGAGGTGTTTTATACAACATCAGATGGGAGGACCAATCAATAGAGGTGTTTTATACAACATCAGATAGGAGGGCCAATCAGTAGAGGTGTTTTATACGTCAGATTGGAGGGCCAATCATTAGAGGTGTTTTATACAACATCAGATTGGAGGGCCAATCATTAGAGGTGTTTTATACAATGTCAGATTGGAGGGCCAATCATTAGAGGTGTTTTATACAACGTCAGATTGGAGGGCCAATCATTAGAGGTGTTTTATACAACGTCAGATTGGAGGACCAATCAATAGAGGTGTTTTATACAACGTCAGATGGGAAGACCATTCAATAGAGGTGTTTTATACAACATCAGATGGGAGGCCAATCCTTTGAGGTGTTTTATACAACATCAGATGGGAGGACCATTCAATAGAGGTGTTTTATACAACATCAGATTGGACGACCAATCAATAGAGGTGTTTTATACAACATCAATGGGGAGAACCAATCAACAGGGATGTTTTATCAGACTGTTGGGACATTGAAGATGTAACTCTGGTGGACCAAATGTGGCTCCAATATTGTGATATTGATTGTGACATTACCTATAGCTATACTATTTTAATTTTTAAATTCAAGTCAGGTTGAGCACATATCATTACAAGCAACACAACTGTTTTGTCTAATGTATTGACTTCAAGATTATCAATCCAGATTTGCATAAATCTTCAGGTTCAGAAGTATATAAAGATACCAAATCCATAGATATACCGTGCTGAATAACAGCTGAATACTATAATGTCAGTTCTAATGTTAGGTTACTGTGAAAGTGGAAAATAGCTTCAATTTATCAGTGTGAAACTGTCTAGTGTTTGCAGCAATATCTTTATTAGTTTGTCAGTGTTCACCTGTATGCCTATTTATGATTTAACAAAAAAAAAAACTTTTCAAAAATTTGATAAGTCATACCAGTGTTGTGAAAACTATTAGCAAATATCTACTTGATAGGGATGGTAGGTGATGCTTTGATGTAAATGTCTTACAAATCTTTGTCAAATTGTCTACTCTTATACCTCACTAAAGTCTGGAAACTGTCGTTGTGCTATATAATAAAAATTGTCATTTGATTATTAATTTGTTGATATTTCAGAATGATGAGTGAATTACAAGGTCACATCATCATTTAAAGTGTTAGTTTAGGGACTGCTGTGAACCGATTGTCTTATCAGGTATACAATACCAGTTCATTTGGGTGGTGAAGCAAGTCATTTGTCCGCTTTGTTTGCCTACACCTTATTTAGACCTGATGGATGTTTGTTTTGGGGGTATGTTAACTACAAAAAATTCTTAAACTTTAAAAAATAATTAGACATGGCTGCAGAAGTGTGACAGGAATGACTCACTGTGCGTAGGTTATAATACTACATTCTCAGACATGCTAAATCAACTCGAGCCATACAGTATACAATCCCGATTACGTAAAACTTCAACTAGGTTAAAACACTAATACTGGTACCGAAATTAAAGACGATAGCGTTTCCAAACCCCGAGATGTGAACATGGTTCTATCCATGGCCCTTTTGATGCTGTTCCTATAATTTGATGTTGATGGCATACGCACTTGCCAACTTTTGGAGATTTCCACAGGGGAGATTCTGCATGATCAAAAGTAAAACATAAATAAATGTGTGTACCTGGTAGATACCCCCTACACACAAAGTAACCCTTTAATTTATATGACATAGTATGATTTGTTCTTTCAGATGAAATCATTAGATCTTAGAATATAGGGATAGCTTAGCAAACTAACTAGTTGAGAGTACATTTAGTTAATTCAAGGGTCTAAAATCGGGAGTCTCCCTCCTAAATAGGGAGAGTTGGCGGGTATGGGCATATAAGTACTGAATTGGGACCTAACGCGGTAAAGTACGGACAGGTCCATGTGTACAACACATACACTGACCCTACTTTGTATTGTAGACAGTACATGTACATAGATATGTGTTTTCCTTATTTAATCATTTCACTTTAACCAAAAGCTCAAATGAGATTTGCCATTACGATAATTTGTCTGTATGTAACTGTTTGATGTTTTTGATATGGGACTGAATATGATCAAAATTCAGGTCGTAAAGGGTAGGAAAGAAGGAAAGGAATATTGATAAAACAAAAATTCCACTCAGCCTTGATTGGATCTCATCTCATTCACCCTTGCACATATGGCAGCCTCCCAAAACACACACGCATACACTACACACATGCATCTCGCACACAGGGGAGGCCGTCCTTTAATGACCATAACTGTTGAGAGGACATTAAACAATACTAAACCAAACTAAACCAATCACCCCTGCAGACACATTTGAACTCCTCCAATTCAAAGCTTAGAATAGTTCATTATGCAATTTCAGGGGTGAATGAGTTATTTAGATTTTCTTGATATCAATATATTTTAATGGAATACAGCTGTCCTTCACACCGTCAAACAATACCCCTCTCCATGTCGTTGTTGTAAAGGGAGATAACTTAGCACAATTCACAGGTAGAGGTATGATTTGTAAGGAATAACCTTTGAGGTTTATTACCTGAATAAATATTCTCCCAGATTGGTATTTTTAAACAGTACTTTAAAATTAAATCTTCGCATTTTCCTGAACCTGCATGGGCAGTCTTTGTCAAAATCCAAAAAACATATTCCATATCGCTGATTTGGAATTTTAAGCATCATTGAAAAAACTGTCAAAATTGTACCAATTGGGGTAAGGTCATGTTAACTGACAAAGGATAAAAGATCAAAGAAACACAACACTCAAACGTATATAACAGTTATTCTTCCATCTTTATTCATATATACAATAGGTATTCAACATTTAAAACCAATTATTTTTTTCCATTCTATTGACATTAAAGCATCTCATTCTTAGGTGAAGGAATATATATATATATATATATCAAATGTGTTCTAAATGGATTTATGTATAAAAATTGTAGATAAAACAAAACACAATATATTTGGTGAACTCATGTTAATAAGGTATATTTGTATATACTTGGATTTCTCGAATGAGCACAAGTTATGTTACTTTGAGCAAGCAGCATGATGAATTAAGATACATGGTGTGCATTGCAAGAATGTTGTAAAGAAAATATAGGCAACAATTTCTATCAAATATAACTAACATTGAAATTAATTTTTTATATTTATAGTAAAACTACAATCATTAAAAAAATCCTGATACTCTTCAACAACAAAATTCAATCTTACATTTAAAAGAAAAATAACATCTAAAAAAAACCACTGACACATCACTGTCAATTTTTGAAACATACATTTTCTACTGCTTCCTGCTTCAGAACTTATAAAAGTAAGTATTATGATTCAATTTGCTTGAAGACCTTTATAATTTGTGTGCAATTCAGATTTGTTATGTCCAAGTTTGTATTTGACCTGTCGCACATTAATGAGCTTCTTTAGATATCTTAACAAATTTATACGATCAATACCAGAAATAAAAAGTTGTAAAGAACATTCAAAAATTTAATTAATAAACAACATCACAATTACATTGGAAATAAGTATATCATATATTATGTCTAGATTAGTATATTTTAAATACAAAATGTAGGTAAATTGTTGCTGATAAGTTGCTGTCATTCTGAATATTGAGGGTAACACTACATAAATTGCCACACCTTGAAAACTGTTAACTTGCTGTTCACTGTTCCCTCCTTACAATGGATACGATAAAACTGAGACGAACTGCCACTAAAACGACAGTCATCAGGCTCAATCCTCCGTTACTGTTAATTAACTTATACTGTCAGTCACAATTAAGTCACCTCTCCCGATCAGATGCTGGTTCAGTATATTCTAAAACATGCACTTCCACAAAAAATATGAATTTGTTATGAAAATGGAAATCTTTAAGGTCTGAAGAACACAGAACCTGCGCAGGGAGTGCTATATACATAAGGAATCTATCTACGCAAGGAATGCATGTGTATTTTACAATATCCTCTCTGAAAGATTTGTACCTAGACAATGCTACAGGTTAACTTCCCTTCAGAAAATTTCTACTACTTGAGAAATCCCCGATAGAGACTTTAGGAATATAAGGATATTTATTTTACATTCATGTCTAAGTTAAAGTTCAGTCTATTGTTTTATTTCAAATTTACAGGTAATATATTAAAACCGTTTTAAGGTGTACCTACTATCAATAACTTGTAAAACCTTGGAGATGGTTTCAGTTAACACACTTGTTCAAACCGTATGGTGTGGAATTCTTGTTATTTCTTAATGACATGCCACGAAAACATTCGTCTACTCTCAACTTCAAATTTAAAACCGAACAATTATCTTATGAAACATTGCATATGAAAATTATAATCATATCCATTTTTTTCTTTGTCATTACACAAAAAATATATTCAAAATTCAAATTGTTATAGAATTAAAAAAGTGAATTAAATGTTTTTATTAAAAAAAGTAAATTCAAAATATCATTAACAGTTTGGTTGAATATCCCCACCACTGAAAATTCCATACTTAGCATTCATAAGCAATCACTATATGGAATGAGATAAGGATCTGATTAGCCAATCCGCATAAAGATTGAATTAGCCAATCAGCATAAAGATTGAATCAGCCAACCAATAAAATGATTAGGACAGCCAATCAGCTAGCAAGGTGATACCTCATGTAAAACAGTGCTACACAATAACACAAATAATCACTGGTCTCAAGCTGGGTCTAGGAATATTTTTGCAGAATTAATCCAGATATCTATTCATTCACAAATAAAACAGTCATAAAAATGCCTCTGTCAACACACACCAATTACCATTATGCTTTTATTCAACTGCAGATTATTTTGGTAACTTTGAGTTCATGCTGAATAAAAAAGTAAAAAAAAAAATCGTGAATAAACATGTCAAATTAGAAGAAAATGTGAAAATTTGTCAAATATGCAAAACAGCAATCAGCTATGAAAAATACAAAAACAAGTAATATCTGTTAAACTTGGTAAGGATTTATCAACTGGACTTGTTTCATATAGAATTTTTTTTAAAATTAAATAGAATCTATGATAAAATGGAACATTTTCAAATAAAAAAAAACGTCATAAAAAGTTAAAAATATCTCTCACAAATATACCACAGATTATCTAAGATAATGATGATAATTTCAGAAAAAGATAAAACATTGCTTTAAACATTACTTATTTCAGAGTATATATATACACTGTTTCAGAATATACCAGATTATAGTAAATTCTGTATCGCATGATAATACACATAAAATGTAATGGGAACGGGCTGTTACACTTAAAACTTGACCTTTTAACGACCTTGAATTGTGTGTAACATTGAAATGATGACCTAAAGGAAATGCATTAATTATATATCCTGAAACAACCCCTATATAACATTATATATTGGATAACATAATTATGTTGTCACAGGTGTGATATACTTCATATAACAGAACAAGTTGATTGTTGGTGCTATTGGGCATAACGGTACAATCAGGTCTGCGGTAGTTGACTGCTCTTTGAAAAGCAAGTTAATGATGTAAAATGTTGACACAGTATCTCACCAAGTGTTCTTTCTGAAATCAGACTTAATGGTAAACATATGAGTATATATGTAAGTTGTCATCTTGTCACTTGGTATCAAATACAAGCCATTTCTTGGATCAGCTTACAACTAGAATACATTGATGTATTGATTGTATTGATTTGTTGAAGCTCTCCTGTTTATGAAGGTAGTAAATGAGCATAGTTACTTTTCTTTTAGTTGTCAAGGGAACAAATTACTTATTTCTCATTGCCAGGTTCCCTTTAGTTGTCATGACACACATTTCTTCAGTTATCGATTAGTCTCCTGGTACCATAGGGACCATAGTGTTGTATGTTCCTGTCATGTTGACAGGCGACCACTAATTTAAAGTGTTTGTTGGTCACTCGGGAATCACTTCAGTTACCATAGCTACAGCAGATGATATCAACCACGAATCACGGGACATAAGATATTGCAATATTCTTCTTCAAATCTCAAACATCAGAAAACACTCTAGGAACACTTCCATATATCTTAAGTCCAACTATCGCCTTCAAAACACATTTTCACATCATTGATTGGTGAAAGGCAATGGCTTCAAACAAAACCAAGCTTCACCAGGAAACCGCTGTATGGTAAAAACCAGAACAGGGATCTTAAGGATACAAATCGATCAAGAATCTCAATATTTTCATTCAAACTGTCGTCATAGAATCACATTGTAATAAGTCTGTATGATTAGTTCCTCCATTATTCAGTGATATGAATGTTAAATGATTATTCCCAGGTCCAGAATTAATCCTAGAGAATGCTGCCCTCACAAAGCCGATGAGCTCGTGAAACTGAAACCTGTGAACACACGTTGATCCATGGTCTTTATTAGGTCCTTGTCTGGAGGAGTCAGATTTGGCTTCTCGGCGGTAAAGTCGGAGTCAAAGTTTGAGAAATCGCTATCGCTTTTCTGAAAAGTAAAAACATTTTTAAGTCAAACATTTAATGATGAAAAAAGTGTGAAATTATATTTGTCTAATTATTTATTCAGTATGAATAGAGGATCTGTCATAAGTTTCCCTTCATATCAGATTTATGATACAAGTTTTGGTTCTTTCATGTTTGCGAGCCTCTGGCGAGGAAATATGAAAAATCCAAAGCGAGTTTCATCAATCTAATATAAAGGGAAACGAATGACAGATTCTTTTTATCATATAATACAAAGTAAACTGTATAACTGTGATCTGAAACAAATATTTTGCACTTGGCCGCCTCTGAAACAATGAAAATTGCGTCGGCTGATCACCATCACGTGACATCACACAGATTGTTCTTATTCGATTGTGATGTGATTTCCGCAGTCATATTACACATGTTACATGAACATAATTTATGTGATGGCTTTATGACACTGCATAACAAGGTATTCATATGATAAAGTGATTTAATGTTAGTAAACTTACGATCTTTGGTCTGAACGGTGGTTCCACTTGTCTGCCCTCCATGCGTTCCCAATCGATGTTTTTGAAGAATGGCTGTGATTTTATTGGCCCAGAGGTACAGCCAGGCATGCCCATCCTCTCATTGGGCTGTCGGATGAACAGCTGAAATCAAAAACGGAATTCTTAAATCGTAGCTCACTCAAATACCAAATCAAGATTTATTTATCTGCCGGTAGCTCACATTGGTGTATCCAGGATTCTGAGGGAATTCACACATATTTCAACAGTACTTAAAAAGTAGTAACAGTATTTTACAGTTGAAATTCTCATTTACTGCTTTTAAAATATTCAACTTCACTAAAATGCAATCAAGGAAGATAGATAACTCTAACAGCCCTGGTTATATAGAGAAATTAAAAGAGTTGTCTCCCTGCATATACAATGGATTTATAAATGGTTCTCAAAGCTATCATTTATTATTGTTGACAAAACCATGGATTAAGCTTCATTTTACAACTTTGAACTGCTCCTTGCAAAGTTAACTTGAAGTAAAAATTCTCATTCCAAAATAACATCTGCAAGAAATTCTCTAAAACTTTTTTTCAACCAATCTATTTCAAATTTCAGGTCCTAATTCTCATTTTAATTACTAAATTTAACTGCCCAAAGAGAAGGAAATTCCAAACTTGGCAGCAAAGTATAACATACCAGACTAAGGATTTGTGCAGCTTCCTTTGGCAGCCATCTTGGATAGTGTGGTGTGTCGTGTAGAATGGAGTGGAAGAGATCATCCTCATCGTCACCGTGGAAGGGAGATTGCCCAATCATCATCTCGTATAGGAGGACACCGAAGGACCACCAATCAACAGACGCGTTGTATCGCCATCCCTTCAGGATCTGTAAATAAAAATTGTCAACAAATTCAGGATTTCAATCTAACTAACAATTTATGACAAGATTAAACCTGATTTGGTTGTTGAATATCAAATCTCAACTAAAATGAACTAGTACTGTCAAAATTTTTGTTTAAAATTTATTTCAGCTCATAGAAATATGGTTATATGACAGTTAACTATCAACTCAAAAGAAAAACTTGTGTACACTCCATAATTTTTAAAGAAAAGTTGAAATTAGTTACTCTTATGTATGGTTATGTTGAAAATAAATATCTCTTTTGTGAATTATTTTGTTTACCTCCGGAGCAATGTAATCTGGTGTGCCACAGAAAGTCGTCGCCTTGTTATCGTTGAATACAGCCTCTTTGCACATCCCAAAGTCAGCGATTTTGATGTGGCCGTCACGGTCTAGCATGACATTGTCTAATTTCAAATCTCTGTTGAGTAAATAATGCAAAAAGAATGGAAAAAGCAATNGGTGAACATAACTCTGTCTCTATGATGAAGCGGTGAACATAACTCTGTCTCTATGATGAAGCGGTGAACATAACTCTGTCTCTATGATGAAGCGGTGAACATAACTCTGTCTCTATGATGAAGCGGTGAACATAACTCTGTCTCTATGATAAAGCGGTAACCATAACTCTGTCTCTATGATGAAGTGGTGAACATAACTCTGTCTCCATGATGAAGTGGTGAACATAACTCTGTCTCCATGATGAAGCGGTGAACATAACTCTGTCTCTATGATGAAGCGGTGAACATAACTCTGTCTCTATGATGAAGTGGTGAACATAACTCTGTCTCTATGATGAAACGGTGAACATAACTCTGTCTCTATGATGAAGCGGTGAACATAACTCTGTCTCTATGATGAATCAAAGCCCTATTTCAGTGTGCAAAACTCCACCATCTTCAGAGGTACAATTTGTACTCACATACAAAATTTGGTGAAAGTAAGTGACGGGGAACAAACTACCCCAGACAAAGTTACTTTGTGAACAAAGGGCCTTAACTCTGTATATACATGTAGTACATTATTAATTACTTGTAATGGAAACATTTGGAAAATAATTGTAACCATAGCAATGCATTATAATTACAATTTACTCAAGGTCTAGTTTAAAGCAGAAAACCACAACATGGATGTGTGTATTAACACACATCTGGTAATGTAACAAGGTACTTCTGAGGTTTTACTTACTGAGCTCGGGGGATATCAAACTTTCCAGATACTTGTATATGGAACATCAAGTCACCACCATTTAGGTACTCCATAACAAAAAACAGGTGACTCTGTGGAAAAACAGCAATAATTAAAGTTATAGGTGGGAACATCGACAGTTTATTTCTCTACAACATTAAACGAAAGCAAACAAATAAGAAAGACAAAAAGATTGTTTTCCATTGAAGGTATTGTAAGGTGAGGGCTGATATAGATAGGTTATCATGTAGGCAAACAGCTGGAGTATATTTGATTACACTTGAAATATAAGTAGCATCTTAAGCAAGTATATGATAAATAGGTAATATCACATATGTGTGTTTGACTGGCATATCAGATTGCATGTATGGATGTATTTCAGGAGGGCTTTAGCGTGAGAGCAATAAATCTACTCTTGCAGTAATTTGGTGCACTCTGAGGCGTCGGACGAGGACAGAACACAGGTATTGTATAGCTTTTATTACAATGGTTCTGTATATACATATCATAATCTCGTCATTAACATGCATTAATGTTTCATTCACTTCTCAGAAACTTTAACAGAACAACAATGGTGGTGACAACACAGACGGAATAGTGACGTCACACTACCAAAGTGTCCAATCGCTCTAACATATTTGGAGCTGTACTTGTTTCAATTTGTTGATTCGATAAGTTGATAACAAACCGATTAGTTCAAGACAAACATGACTTTTGCTACTGGGGTTAATACACCATTGTCTGTATCGGTATACAATGTAGTAAGGTTTAGCAGGTATATGTTATAAGGTATATTATCGGCCAGGAGTAGAAGTAAGATGTTCCATTATAGAAAGGTGGTGGAAATGACATTTTTTTACAGTAAAGTGATCATTAACTCATTCACCTCTGAAATTTCATAATGAACTTTTCCAAACTTTGAATTGGAAGAGTTCAAATGTGTTTTCAGGGGTGAATAAGTTAACAATGTAGACTTGTTCTCGATTACAATGACCCGAGGTAAAATATATTGAAAAACTCTTACAAGACTGGTATATTAGTTCATTTATCAACATTTTTTGCTAAAGCATAGTTGATAAGGGCAATTGTTTAATCAATACAGTATATGGAAATATTTTATTATCATATTAACACATATGATATGACTAGAAAATGTATATGACATCTATGTACACTCACTTTGATGGAAAAGGAGCAAAATGTGAAGTGTAACCAAAGAAATGGAGCTAATTACAAAAGTCCTACTAAAACAATGGTTTTTGATGCAAAAGTCCTACTAAAGAAATAGTTTTCAATTCAAAAGTCCTACTAAAGAAATAGAGCAAACATTGAAGTGGTTTATATATAATTTCACAAAGTTGCAAAACATTTCCCATGTTATGACAGTCATCTGATTATAACCATTTATATCTTCGAGGTGTCACACCACAGTTCTATAAACCTTGCAGCAGTCTGATGAATCCTTGACAGTTGTCAATAAAAGTGGACATGTGTGGCTAACACCAGGTTCTAGTATGGTTTTGGTCTAAGCTGCTGTGCAAATATTGAACCATAACTCTGAGAAAAACCTTATTTCCTATTCAATAAATCTTGTTATATCATGAGCTAATCTGTGAGCTATCTGTGCTCATGGAAGTCATATTTACAACTCTGCAGCAATAAAACATGATGCTTATCTGAAATCCATCAAAAGACAAACTTGCTTGGACATAGATGGCCAGAAATTGTCCAGAATTAACCAGCAAAGTCACTCAAAGTCACCCTATCAACATACAACTTCCCGTAATGTCAACATTAACGCCCAAATTCAATTTCCGCACCATTATCATAATAATAGTATTTTTCATAAATCAACCATGGGATTTCTCAATGGATAATCACAACTTCAGAACAGAAAATCTCCAGGGTTCTGTACAACAACTATAAAACTAGTACATTACAATAACAACAATAATTCTAAAACTATCAGGGCTAGAATTACTCTGCTATTTACTATTTAGTTCCTTTGTTGTGTGTTTTGTGTTGTTTTGTCAAAGTTTAAAATCGCCTCATTGATGACACATACAATGGAGCACACGAAAAGGCTGAGAAGTTAACACTAAATGTGAGACGGCCCAAGGTATTTCCTCCTGGCTTATGTTTCAAAAGGAAATGCTTTAGATTTACATTTAGGTGGATTTAGTCATAAAATCAAACAAGGAAGAATATTGCAGTATTACTTCTTTGTTATAACAATAGTTTGTGCTTTAAGTTATCTCACTTAGATCCCATAATCCCGTATTTTCTAATTGTTATCAATGATTGTGTAACCACTTCTAAATGTATCATCAAGTACCTTCTCTGAATTATCATTTATAAAAGAGATTTGATAGCGTTTTCTATTGTGAAACTTTTTTAAAATGGAGGTACATGTCACGGGGGTCTGGAAGGTGTTTTTTGAGGTGTATACTTACGGGGGTCTGGAAGGTGCTGTGGAGGTGGGTGAGGTAGGGGTGATTACAACCAAGGGCCAGGACTCGCTTCTCTATCAAAGTACACTCCACATCATCATCCTCCAAAACCACGTCTTTCTTCAGCACCTTGATCGCAAAGAACTTCTTCTGACCTTTCAACTCGGCCAACATGACCTGCCAATCAAAAGAGACAAAATTTTAACAATCAATTAAATAATTAAAATCTTAGTCGTTGGTTTGTCCTTGCTTACACCAGCAAGTGATAAATGTTACATGAAAGAATACAATGTATACAGGAATCAGTGTTAAGGTATGAATGTGTTTTAGAGTGTCACTGAAGATGACATAAAAATGGTATTTTCAGGTAAAAATATAGCAATCGCATCACTATAAAGGTCTGTATGAGACCTGCAATAATTCTGTGCATGTCTGTGGTAGTTACCTTGAATATAACATACATGTGATTTAGTCAATGTTTCCAGCATGCTCACATATTTGCTTTTGTGAACAAATAGGTTTCCATCTATCAGACACTTTGCATATTTGCTTAACACTTATTTGACCTTTGATCTTCGGTTGAAGGTTACAGTGACCTAGTTATAGCATTGCACACTTTCCATGCATGATGGAGATATTGTTCAAGTTTCATCAACATTTCAGCAATTGCTTTAAAATGGATGTACCAGACAATCCTTCAATACACACTTTGCAGTTCTGACCTTTGACCTAGAGGTGAAGGTTATCAACAATTGCAATGTTATGACCATCTTCCTAGGCTGATGTTTCAGGTTTAATCATAATAAAAGTTATCACTTGGACAAGATTTTGCTGGAAAATGTTAACCTTGACCTCATGGTGACGGTCAGTGACCTAATTTCAGTAATAATGTACACCTTTTGCAGGTTAACTCTACAATTCAACAAAACATCTTTAAAAGTTTAGAAGTTATGGCCAAGAAAACCTTTTTTGGGGAATTTTACTTCTTTTCACCTCTGACCTTGAAGCACAGCAACAATTTGTCTCCCATCATTGGAAGAGGAGGAGGACGAGGAGGAGGAGACATAATTATGGGATGGCATCAATATAAATGTTAGCACACATTCAAATTACAGCTGCTGACTGTCATTTGTGAAACATCAGCCATGTACTGATAATTGTTTTCATGTCTGATAATGATTGCAATCTGAGCACCATCCTTAATTCATTAACGCTGACAAAATGATAAGAAATCTTTGATCTGTCTTTGCTAGTGTTAGTTGTTGCCCTCACCATGGATACAGCTGTGAACGATTCCTAGTAATTATTGCCACATAATTAGGACATAGTTAGGAGACGCGTTATACAGCCATTTGGATAATATTATGTTCTACTCATCTAACATGGACCATTACAGAGTAACGTGGACCAATATAGAGTCACATGGACCATTACAGTGTAACATGGACCAATACAGAGTAACGTGGACCAATACAGAGTAACGTGGACCAATACAGAGTAAAGTGGACTAATACAGAGTAACATGGACCAATACAGAGTAACGTGGACCAATACAGAGTAAAGTGGACCATTACAGAGTAACGTGGACCATTACAGAGTAACGTGGACCAATACAGAGTAACACAGAGTAACGTGGACCAATACAGAGTAACGTGGACCAATACAGAGTAACGTGGACCAATACAGAGTAACGTGGACCAATACAGAGTAACGTGGACCAATACAGAGTAACGTGGACCAATACAGAGTAACGTGGACCAATACAGAGTAACGTGGACCAATACAGAGTAACGTGGACCAATACAGAGTAACGTGGACCAATACAGAGTAACGTGGACCAATACAGAGTAACGTGGACCAATACAGAGTAACGTGGACCAATACAGAGTAACGTGGACCAATACAGAGTAACGTGGACCAATACAGAGTAACGTGGACCAATACAGAGTAACGTGGACCAATACAGAGTAACGTGGACCAATACAGAGTAACGTGGACCAATACAGAGTAACGTGGACCAATACAGAGTAACGTGGACCAATACAGAGTAACATGGACCAATACAGAGTAACGTGGACCAATACAGAGTAACGTGGACCAATACAGAGTAACGTGGACCAATACAGAGTAACATGGACCAATACAGAGTAACATGGACCAATACAGAGTAACATGGACCAATACAGAGTAACGTGGACCAATACAGAGGTCTCCCTAACTGTCCCTGTAGTCAGAAATGATGCACTATAAACAGTTGGCAGTTATATAATGCACCTACAACTTGTTACTGGGGTTTTACAGCTAAAATATCACAATTCTTTTTGGAGATTTTAATATTGTATAATTTTTCGTCAATTTCTAAAAAATAAAATATTGAACAATGAAAACTGTTTTTTTCTCTCGATAAGTCAAAAGAGATAAAAGGTCAGATTGCATACTTAAAAAAAAAATCAATTATCATTCTATCATTTTATGTCTGAACTTTCTCTCATTCCATGACACCTAAAATGGTAACAAAAATTTACAGGAAATTCCCTGCAGAAAAGGGCTTTAGCGTGAGAGTGCATTTTTTTTTTTTTATCTTTTTATCTTATTTGTTCTTTTGTGCGTATTTTACTTATTCAAATATTGACAAATAAGTCATTGAATAAATATCGCAGAAATAAGCATTCAGAAAAGTTAAAAGGATGTAGAACATTTCTATACCTTTCCAAAGCTGCCTTTGCCAAGTACTTTGAGGAAGGTGAATTCTGAAGGAGCAAACTTCCTCTTGGGGATGCCAGCCCTGAGGGGAGGGTCCAGTGGAGGGCCACCACTCTTATCCCAGATCTTCTCATAGCTGGGACTGTCTTCATCGGAACTATCCTCAGGAATTAACTGTTATGGGAAAAAAAAGGGAAAAACATTTCGTTCAAATCATCACTGAATATTCTCATGTGACCACATAATCAGTGTCACAGGAAAGCTTGCATAGAATTATTTTTGTAGTAATAATTATGCTGATTTGAACTAAACGTGTTTAACGCAGGAACAATTAGACATGAAAATAGTGTCATAACTTCATTTTGACAATTTCAGCCATGTGATTAAATCAATTTCAACCCTGTATGGAGAAAATTACGATTAGCACTCTCAAGGTCATACAAAGTAAATGACGAAAACACTCTTCTAAACACTTCTGATATACAAATGTAAGTACATGTACAGATCATTACAATACTTTCAAAAACTGAGACAGATTTTGCTACAGTAAATCAAACTTATTGTTCCACAAATGTATATACACTTATACAAACAGCCACAGTAGAGTAGTAGGGATGTATTTGCTCTCTTATCATGATGCAGGTTATTCCTCAAGATTTATCAGGGATATTTTTACCAGGTATGCAAGTTAACCTTGAAAGGAGGATCAATGCTGATTTCAGTAAGAAATTTCACATTCTACCGCATCAACGGTGTAACAACATTTATCATTGGTCAACAATCAAGGATACTGGGCGACAGACCACTCATGTGCCCCCCGACAGACCACACATGTGCCCCCAGACAGACCACACATGTGCCCCCGTAATACACACAGGTGTAAGGCTGTTCCCTAACCCATCACAATTATAACTAAATCTACAGCTGCAAGTTTTCTGACTTCAAGGCTTGCTCTGGCATTAAGCGCAAAATGAGGCGGCGACACATATTGGATCACAGGACACGCTTTTGCAAAGGGTAAAGAACAATGAATTTAAATATTGAATTACCTAGATCTTACCATTTCAGACACCTACAACGCATTTTGTCACATTTTATGTGGTAGAATATATATACATGTAATCAATATATGGTGGAATATTTAACTAAGATTTCGAAATTATTGGGAAAAATAAACACCAGCCTTTCAACATTCTCTATTTATTTTTTCCAACAGTTTCTTATCCTTGTTATATGTTCATATGACTTTATAAGGAGGGGTCCTCAGTAATGTTTGTCTCGAATTCTTGGTATACCAATGATAGTACAAGTAAACATGTTTTGAAACAAAAAGATATTTCGCTTGGATATTTTTTTTGTCCTTCTGAATTTTCCAAAATCAACAATGGATAATTGCATAAGAATATGGGTTTATTTTACATGTAGGCTGCATTCCCATATATTTGTATATTTACATTCCAGGTTATCATACCGTGCTTGCAGGAAAAGATTTGTAAATATTTTTTAATCTAATTAGTAATCATGATGGTGGTACGTATTTGTAAATTCTCAAAATCAAAGGGTTTTGTAATTGTCACAAATATCTTCTATTCACCCTAAAAATATGCCGAGACAAAATAGAAGGCTCATGGTAAGCTATTTGATCGGTTTCTGGTATAAAAATCTAACCAATCACTAGGCTGATACCTGTCCTTTGAATGTTACAGAGGAGCTTCACCCAACTTCAAAGCCTGTTGATTTTACCATCAAGCTGCCATGCCATTCCTTTGATTTATATTCATCAAAGACATCAGACAGGTCTAATACTTATATCATCCTTAAGCCTTCGATTTCGTCAGGACAAATTCCAGGCGAGCAGAGAAGATAGGTGTGTCGAAGGAAACCTTGGGGTTTTGAGGACGATCAATTATGTGCATTGGACTTGTAATTGGTCAAAGAGCATATGGACAAAGACGGGATCATTTTATAGGAACAGTGACTTTGAGAATATAGGGCAGGTTTTCTGTACCCTATCGTAATTAAAAACTCTTTATCTATTGATGTACATAATAATTATCACATAACTAAAAAACAGTAAGTTTTGTGAAAACACACCACACATAATCACATGATTATAAGTCAACAAATCCACTCATAATTAAGAAGAAATATGAAGAATTTAAGATTTTTTAACAAAAAGCCAAAGTTATATGAGAAATCCACACAGTAAAAAAAGAAAAAGATTTATGCTTTAATCAATATTTATCAAACACTTTTATAAAAACACACAAAAGCTTCCTAAACTTTTTCTACCTCTCTCACAGTATTTAAAATAAATATCTTTCTAATAGGAAAAAAAGTATTGCATCTTATTCCATCTTTATTTCTTGTTTCTTTAGAAATGAAACAATTTTCAAAAAAGAAGATTCATCGAAGGGCTAGAAAAGTGTGATCTAGCTTTTATTAGTTGGCATGGCCAGATTAAGATAAGTTTGTGTTACTGAAAGCCAGATCTCTGTGCAAAAGCAGTGTTCCTCCAAATCTAATGAACAATTGTTCTAATATATTAGTTTAAAAAATTCACTTGCCAATCAGAGTATATTGAACGTTGAATTTCAATCAAAAATAAGTTAGTACATTAATCAATTAGCTCTGCTTTAGTGCTCGAGGCCAGAGAGACTTGCACTGGTCAGTTCTGACCGCTACCTTTAGTGCTCGAGGCCAGAGAGACTTGCACTGGTCAGTTCTGACTGCTACCTTTAGTGTGATGTGTAAGATGCTTTGGAGTAAGAATTTCGACATCATAATTGCTGTTAAAACTATATTTAGATATTGTTTAGAAAGTGAATAAAGTACATAAAAAACTGATAAATGCCCTTTAATTACAACACTGAAAGCTGAAAAAAACAGTAAAACACCAAAAATTGCTTGTTTACAATAAAATTATTATTTTGATTTTGTTGAAATTTGACTAAATTAATCATTCAAATTTATTTGGAAAAACAACAATTTCTGTTTTTGTACATTTATTTTTTTAAATCATTACCGTTTTTCTTCTAATAAATTTTGTTTTTCAAACACAGAAGGTGATATGCACAATACATTTCTATCAAATTAAAAAAAAACATTACTATAATGAAATCTTTTCCTTGACTGCTCTTGAGCTAAATAAAATTTCAATAAAAAGTATTCACAGACAAAATCTGACAAATATTCACAAAATTGCCTGGACTATCCCACTCTAGAGGGTTGTGAGGTGTAGAAGGAAAGACAAGCTTTGGTAAACGGCAGAGTTCAGTGAGTGCACTACAGAGAAAATTAAACACCTTGAAGATCCAGATTTAATTGGACTCAATTGCAATACCTTATTATGTTTGTCTCGGTTTGTTCCTTTGCCAGATTTGGGTACCTAGACATAGTACATTTACACAAGAGTCATTACAGTACCTTCAGAATCGTATCGAAGCTCACATGTAGATGGACATAGATTAAAAGGAGGGTTGTCAATATTAAGATATTGATGGGCTAAATTATAAAGTATAAAAAAAAATAATGAATTAAAAAATTAAAACTTTTAAAAGTAAATTTGCTTAAATATATCAAATGTGACTTTTTTGAAAATGTTTTGTTACAGAAAATAGCAATTTTACTATTTCTATATCAAAATATAGATAAAATCTAGGTATCCAATCAGCTGGAGACTGTTAAGATTTGTTTGTTCAATCTTCAGCCCTTTAAATCATTTCTATCGACAATCCAGCTTTAACAGTCACAATTGACTTAAAGATATATATGCTTTGTTACACATTACCACACCATTAAGGTGATGTTAGAGTTATCTCCCATTAGAACCTTTCATAAGCGTTATTGAAAAAGTTTTATAATATAACTTAAATTTATGACAAAAATTCAAATTACCAATCATAAAACAAATTTTACAGATTGTTTTTTCTCTGCAACATTCTTAGGAAAATGATATATATATCCCAGTAAGGTAGCATATATGCTTAGTCCAAATGTTTGAAACTACAACACCCTGAAACATACCATTGAAATGAACTTAAAATCCAATGTTCATAACATGTTGTGAGTCTGTGATCATTAAGTATAGAGCAGCTAGAACACTTTTCTCTTTTTGTGTCATTATAGTGACAAGCATTAGTCTATACATGTGGTGACGTGGTAAGCGTATGATAGAAATCTTTTCTTGCCTTTGTTTTAAAGTGTGAAGTTATCTCATTTAGCCACAATAGTCATGGTAACAAGCAGTTTGATAAAACAGTTTCCATGGATACTGCTTATACAAATATGCTGTTTCCATGGTTTAAGCATTTTCTTTTTATAATTAAAGCTTTAAAGATTACAGAAAGTATAATATCAGGTAGAATTACTGTGGATTCAGTCATTTGAAAATAATACAAATCTGTCTCCATAGTAACAGTCACATGATGAGTGAACACCAATCAAAACTTACATTTGTGGTGGAGTTGCTATTGGGTAATTTAACGGCACCTGGTGTTTTCCGAACTTCTCCGAGAGCTTCTGCAAGAAGTTTCTGATTGACTCCGCATAAATTTGGCATGAATTTCTCACATTTCTTGTGGCAGTTGACTCCACAAACTATCAAAATAAAAACAAGAGTGAAAGTTTAGAGATATTACTGCATGGAATTTCAAGTGTTTACCATGTCGGCCATCTCCAACACAACTGGAATCAACAAATACCTTCCTTTGTGGAATGTGAATGTGGCATCAGATTAGTGTTTGACATTTGTAGAAATTCTTTTAACTTTCCTTGACTTTTCGATAACAGAAACTGTGAGTCTGTAAGTGAATTGGGACCTTAGTATTTCATCCCATTTTAGGTAGCAAATATCATAATTTTTTCGATAAGGACTAATATAATAGCTCATGCTCAAAATCTTCAATTAATCAACTTGATCAGAACAATTGTGATCAATGTTACTCATGAGATAGCCTCTATCTGAAACCCATTAAGTCCTTGACCTTTGACCTACTCACCTCCACACTTGAGGCCTTGTCGGAAAAGGCCATACAGAAGAGTTCCGCAGTGATCACAGAAGGTGGGAGACATGTAGTTATTGACCTTGAACTTGTGTGGGACATTGATATTGAATCTCTCTGACATCATCTGTAAAGTAAAGGAAAATGAGAATTGAATTAGTTATTCATAACATCATTCACACCTGAATAGCTTGCTCAGAGAAGGCATTTTCAGTCGAGACATGGTGATGCCACACAGACTTAAGAAATCACTCAACGGAATTTTACTTTAAAAATAAGCTATTATCTTCCTGAGCTTGATTCTATAATCCTGCAGTGTTTCTCCTGGGTATTTTGGGAACATTCACCAACCTTAATTAGATTGACAATCTTTGACAGGATTTTTAATCCATGTTTTTCAAATGAGTTTGAATTTCTCTAATTTAAATGAAAATCATAAATATTTCACTAATCTGGAAGAAACTTAAGTAATTTAGTTCCAGTGTAAAAAAAAATAAAGAAAATAGTAAAAAATAATAATAATATGGATTTGCAGATGAACAGGTTTGCTGTACTGCTTATAACTGTTGTTGTAATGTTAATTTGGCTTCTTGTTTAAGGTAAAAACAAGGCATGGTATGGTGAACCACCCATGATCCCCAGTGAAAGGTTGTAGCTATTTTGGTATTATTATTCAGATTAAACAATTAAGGAAATAAACATCCTTAGATACATAAGTACAGCAAGTTTGAACAAAGGTGAAATAGCAAGGGAGTTATACTATGGGCAAATAAACAAAGGGCCATAACTCTATATATTGGGGAGCATGAGAACAAATTTCAGTTTGAAAAACTCTACCATATAAGAGATACCTATATACAAGATCTGGCTATAGTAGGTGACAGAACATATGAGATGGGCCCCAGAACTGACATATGTACAGACTAACGGGGAGTACACCATAAGAAGACTAATAAATAGAGGAGATAAAATTCCCTTTCACAAAATATCAAGGAGGTAAAAAATACTGATCCTAAATATATAGGGAGGGAAATTGTAGCCTTGATACCTGTAATGACCTTAACATATAGGGAGGGAAAATGTAGCCTTGATACCTGTAATGACCTTAACATATAGGGAGGGAAAATATAGCCTTGATACCTGTATTGACCTTTTCACTATGACCTTGACACTGACCTTTGTTTCCCGACTGTCCTTGGCACTTCCTGGACACTGTCCAAGAATTTTGTCGTGACATTTTTTGTGGACTGCACAATTACACACTGAAATATACAGGAGAAACATATAAATTATCTAAAATTCATTGTATATTGATATATAAATAATTGTGATAAGGAAGTGCATGCAGCCAAGGAAAGAAGGGCTATGGAGACACTCATGTTTGTGTATCGACAGTAAACTTTTTCATGACACTTGAAAAAGGATTTTGAAGTATGTGTATCCATTATATAAGTTTAAATAAAACACCAGGAAGATATGTGTCCAACTCAAAGGCCTGACAGGAATATTTACAATCCCTGGACTTTGATCCCACAGTAAAATTAAATACCAGGTTGTTGAAGCATTCCGATAAAGACTATAAAAAACTTTAAATTCATGCCATACTTACTTTTGCACTGATAGCCTTGTTTGTTTAAACCCCTGTAAAAAATATAGAAGCCATGTTATACAACCTATAGATTATAAAACAGCCTTGATGTAAAATGAGCTGAACTCAGAAATAATGGTGTTGTTTTCATGTAAGATTTTTATTCTCTTGAAGCTTCTTTGTTACTTTAGTAGTCATGCAGAAAAAGAACAACGATGGACAGTTGATATCAAGACCTCTATTTTCCCTATGTTTTGGTGGAAGCTATCTAATTTAAACAATACTTGTTTCCATAATTGATTTCTACGTAAGCTGTCTGTCCACCGGAGACACTATCAAACCATTTATAATAAAGATTGATTCAATGAATCCCCATGAAAAAATTAACAAGAGATGTCTGTTTGTGATAAAATGTATTTATCAATGATTTACAGTTGTGAATTAAAAGCCATTTGACCAAACATTGTGAACAAGAGGCCTAGAGGGCCTGTATCACTTGTCTGGATCTTAAAGCCATCATGGCTAAATAATCAATCATGGAAGCAGATATGTATCCAAATCTTCTTGCACATGTATATGTTGTTTTATTGTTGGTATCTCAGGAGTTTCCATGTTACAGCTGAGGGACTAAGTACCCAAGGAGGGGAACAGACCACAAGGCCAGTTCTGGTAGCATGATTGTGTTCACCTGTCCATGCGCAGCAATTGTATATCTGTTTAAGGGGGGCCATGTCATGATGCAGGGACTAAGTTACCGAGTGGTGGGAGTGGTATAGGGGGGGGGGGGGGGGGGCAATCCTGGGCCCTGATTTTAACCATTTAAAATCTTCATTCATATAGTATACTAAAGATGAAATATTAAAGCTGCAATTATTCTTAGACAAAAGAAGAAAAGAAGATATTTTTGTAGCTTAATACATATAATGACTTAGGTTAAATTTGACCCAGAGGCCTAATTTTCACACTTCAAAATCTATATTTCTAGGATACGCAATGAATGAGTATCAAAGCTGTGAAATTTCTCTGTTTGAAGAAGAAGAGTTTTGTAGCCGAGAACAGCCATATACTTGGGTGTCACTTTCGTGTGGAATTGCTTCCTGTGTGTCACACTTATTCCTATGGGAAGCAACATTCATGCGGAACCGTTTTTTATTAGAAGTGATGCTGAAGCCATATACAGCTGTGTTTCTGTATACATATCCTTTAATGAAAAATATCAGGAACAGACAAATCAATTTTATTTATGGGATCAATCACTGCTGAGAATATCACAACTGTCATTGGACACAACCAATCAAATTACAGCCGATTGATTTATCTGGATATACAGCCTTCTGATTAATACGCATGACCAACTTAACATTATCACAGCTTTTCAATCGGGACTTTTTTTAAAAATTATTGAAACGTAATTGAAAAACACCAGAAACTAATTTTTTGTGGATAACACAAGTTGAAATGAGCTAGCCTGATATTAAAGTAGGGACCAAGCCAGGAAGCCTATATCGACAGCCCTCTGACAGGTTCAATACCCACTGGTGCTGTATATATAGTGGCCATAACATCAAAAAACAAATATCTCTTCAGATACAATGAACAGTTTGTTGAAAGTTACAACAATTTCCCCTGAAATTTCCAATCAAGGCTTTGGTGTTGTTTTAATTTACATGATATTAGAAATTGACCATATTTTCTGTCAGCTTATAAGCCCTTTTTAAATGTAATGAGTCTGGGTTTATCGATTCAGTTTTTTAATAAGTCATATAAAATTTCCCCAGATACGGTATAAAGGTTGACATCTCGGTATGCAACACCGAGTCTGAAGTCATCAATATCAGGGTTTTAACGTCGGAGTCTGAAGTCATCAATATCAGGGTTTTGACGTCAGAGTCTGAAGTCATCAATATCAGGGTTTTAACGTCGGAGTCTGAAGTCATCAATATCAGGGTTTTGACATCGGAGTCTGAAGTCATCAATATCAGGGTTTTAACGTCTGAGTCTGAAGTCATCAATATCAGGGTTTTGACGTCGGAGTCTGAAGTCATCAATATCAGGGTTTTGACGTCGGAGTCTGAAGTCATCAATATCAGGGTTTTGACGTCGGAGTCTGAAGTCATCAATATCAGGGTTTTAAAGTCGGAGTCTGAAGTCATCAATATCGGGGGTTTAACGGCGTCCGAGTATCATTCCTCTCTTCTTGCACTGCTTAGAATTTGAAGTTTATTGCTGTCTGTTGCTGGCTAACTATTCTTGTTGACAGACTTATAAGCTGCTCTAGATCTTGTATTATTTCCAGAGTTAATTATTTGTGAAGAAGTAAAGTGAAGGCTGACAAAACGATTATAGCTCTAAGGTAGGTGTGAGGTAACCTTAATCATTTTCTACAGTGTAAGTATTTTTCAATAACAATTTCAATTTATTTCAGACTGCAGTTTCTAAGACATTTTAGGTTTTCTCGCTTTTGCTTTGGAGCTTTTAACAGGTTAGTTACTAAATGTGAATTAATTGCTAAATATCCTCAGCTCTATGACATTTAATTCGTATTGTTGATTTTTAATCAACCCACATTGATGATGAAATTGTTCTTAAAATTTCATTCCGAAATGAATCCCGTTAATTTGTCATGAAAAAGTCTTGATATCCATAGCAACAGATATAGAAATACTTGATCATTGTGAGCTAGATCCATTAATAGCACAAACTTTGACTTGACATTGAGTTAAGCTCCGAGGTCAAAGCCAAGGTCAGACGCTATCCGGCTGGATGACAGGGTGATGCCCAGATCACTTTACGGCTGACAAAGAAATGTAAATGTCGAGTCTTTTCCGTTTAACTCAGACATTCCTGCCAATAAGGCTTACTGTGACTGGCAACTTAACCTAGATTTCCAAATGGAATGGTCAGTAGCTGCATGGTCACTCTTTTGAATTATACGCGGAGTGACGGAACCAATAAATATTTCTACAATATCAAAGAAAAATAACAAGTCAAAATTGATTTTCTTTTTCGCGCTCCATATCGTAATTTTGTTCCTCAAGGTCTATTTATTCCACTAATCCAATTGATTCCACTCACCATAGAAACTCATTACAGAAGGAACAGTAGGTAGGTTGACGGAAGAATTTGGCAATGAACTGATGCCCTTTGACCTCATGAACTTTCTGTTGTTTTATGGCACCACGCCGACGTGTGATAGCACCCCCTGTGTTGACCTTATTCGGCTCTGCTAAAGGTGGAACTTGTTCTGTAAAGAAAAGATGAAAATATCTTAATTAACAATTTCTTTGAATTTTTTTTTATCTTAATTACATAAACAAGAGATCCCAGAGGGATCTTGGCGCCCACCTTTGTACCATCTTCATTAGTTCTTTGTCAGTTCGATCTTTTCTCTTTTTTCCTTTAATCTGTTTGATCGAGTCATGTTAACAGTAAATGCACCTTGAAGTAACTTTTGATCTAAACTTAATACTGATGTGTATGAAAGCCAACCTTCAAAGTGAGTTTGTAATTTCAGATATTTACTAGTACAGTACTTAATGTGAAAGAAATAGAATCGAACATTGCAATATGAGAAAGATCTGTTTAGTTCTTCTTTTAATCCATTTTGTTTTTATGATAAGTCTCAAAATATAACAAACACAACGAGGGATCAAGGGGAACCTACATTTAAAATTTGAGAAAGATCCCTCCCGTACTTCCCGAGAAATAGCGATAACAAACTTTCACTATCAAAATCCAAGATGGCTGCCTGTCGGCCATGTTGTTTATCCGATCAGTCTCTAAAATTGCCCTGCACAGCTAAGGACCAAGGGGAACCTACATATAAAATTTGAGAAAGATCCCTCTGGTACTTCTTGAGAAATAGCGATAACAAACTTTCACTATCAAAATCCAAGATGGCTGCCTGTCGGCCATGTTGTTTATCCGATCAGTCTCAAAAGTTGCCCTGCACAGCTAAGGACCAAGGGGAACCTGCATATAAAATTTGAGAAAGATCCCTCTGGTACTTCTTGAGAAATACTGATAACAAGAATTGTTTACGGACGGACGACAGACCACGGACCACGGACCACGAACGCAGGGTGATTTGAATAGCCCACCATCAGATGATGGTGGGCTAAAAAGAAAAATACTACCCATCATTTTTCAATGTTGTATTTAGGATTCACGAAATTTAGATTACAGTTTTATATTTTATCAAATTCAACTTTCTCTTTTCCACCTGCCATCACGGATATCTTTTTCAGGATGAGCCAGCCTGTGGACATCAAAGCTATGTAACGCTTCGTATTAACACCGAGTCAACACATATGAAATAATCCAAGCCTATTTTGTTAACACCACTGCAATATATATGTCAAATCCGATATCAGTAAGGCACATCGCAGACAAGTCACATGATTCCAGATTTTTGGAGCTGTAATTTTTTTATGAAGCCTAATTTGCAGTTAAATTCCCACTGAGTGTTCCCGTAAAGGATTATAGTGTTGGCTAGCCTCCCAAGTCACCAATAGTTTGAGATATTTCGCATCGAATGACGATCATTGTCAACCTCTGGGAATTGTCTGTGATCCAGTAACACACATTATTGTCGTAATTTCTTTCGCTGTCGTAGGACAAATGCGAAATAGCAAAGGTCAGGGAGAGTTTCATGCAGTGATGAACTTATACAACAGGAATGGCAGTCAGCTGACAAGAACCACAAAACATATTTACAACCTTTTAACAATAGACCTGCATACTCTATTAACCACCATTTTTATGAATAAAATGTAACATGGTACCTGAAAATTTCAGACTTATTTATCAATTTTGGTAGAGTGTTTGATATTCCTGCAAAACATGTCTTATTTTTAAGTACAACACTATTATGTATTTAAAGCTCAAGGAAATCTGATTCATATATCAATCAACTGAAAAAAAACCCAAATCACTTGGTATTCCTCCAACAGGTATGTTGTATATCTCTAATATGTATGTTGTATTCCTCTAACAGGTATGTTGTATTCCTCTAACAGGTATGTTGTATTCCTCTAACATGTATGTTGTATTCCTCTAACAGGTATGTTGTATTCCTCTAACAGGTATGTTGTATTCCTCTAATATGTATGTTGTATTCCTTTAACAGGTATGTTGTATTCCTCTAACAGGTATGTTGTATTCCTCTAACAGGTATGTTGTATTCCTCTAACATGTATGTTGTATTCCTCTAACAGGTATGTTGTATTCCTCTAACAGGTATGTTGTATTCCTCTAACAGGTATGTTGTATTCCTCTAACAGGTATGTTGTATTCCTCTAACATGTATGTTGTATTCCTCTAACAGGTATGTTGTATTCCTCTAACAGGTATGTTGTATTCCTCTAACAGGTATGTTGTATTCCTCTAACAGGTATGTTGTATTCCTCTAACAGGTATGTTGTATTCCTCTAACAGGTATGTTGTATTCCTCTAACAGGTATGTTGTATTCCTCTAACAGGTATGTTGTATTCCTCTAACAGGTATGTTGTATTCCTCTAACAGGTATGTTGTATTCCTCTAACAGGTATGTTGTATTCCTCTAACAGGTATGTTGTATTCCTCTAACAGGTATGTTGTATTCCTCTAACAGGTATGTTGTATTCCTCTAACAGGTATGTTGTATTCCTCTAACAGGTATGTTGTATTCCTCTAACAGGTATGTTGTATTCCTCTAACAGGTATGTTGTATTCCTCTAACAGGTATGTTGTATTCCTCTAACAGGTATGTTGTATTCCTCTAACAGGTATGTTGTATTCCTCTAACAGGTATGTTGTATTCCTCTAACAGGTATGTTGTATTCCTCTAACAGGTATGTTGTATTGTTCTAACAGGTATGTTGTATTCCTCTAACATATATGTTGTATTCCTCTAACAGGTATGTTGTATTCCTCGAACAGGTATGTTGTATTCCTCTAATAGGTATGTTTTATTCCTCTAGCATTTATGTTGTATTCCTCTAACAGGTATGTTGTATTGTTCTAACAGGTATGTTGTATTCCTCTAACATATATGTTGTTTTCCTCTAACAGGTATGTTGTATTCCTCTAACATGTATGTTGTATTCCTCTAACATATATGTTGTATTCCTCTAACAGGTATGTTGTATTGTTCTAACAGGTATGTTGTATTCCTCTAACATATATGTTGTTTTCCTCTAACAGGTATGATGTATTCCTCTAACATGTATGTTGTATTCCTCTAATAGGTATGTTGTATTCCTCTAACAGGTATGTTGTATTCCTCTAATAGGTATGTTTTATTCCTCTAGCATTTATGTTGTATTCCTCTAATAGGTATGTTGTATTCCTCTAACAGGTATGTTGTATTCCTTTAACAGGTATGTTGTATTCCTCTAACAGGTATGTTTTATTCCTCTAGCATTGATGTTGTATTCCTCTAACAGGTATGTTGTATTCCTCTAACAGGTATGTTGTATTCCTCTAACAGGTATGTTGTATTCCTCTGAAAATGTCGGTTTTTGTATTACCAGTGATCAAGATGTGATCAATTTTTCGCTATCTGTAATTTATTAAATCAACCTATCTTTCCACCATTATAATGCTGATGTTGACGTACCATTAGTACCAGAACTCGTAAGGTAGCAGCACTGTTTTATACCTACCTTCGTTTTCGGAGAAGTATCTCACTTGTATTTGTAGACGACCCGACGGCTTTAACTCCAGCTGTAAAAAAAAAAATCCTCATTAGACCAAATCATACAGACATGATGTTACAAATGTATTAATATCACTGCTCTGAAATAAACAACAGCTGTTGATGGAGCAATGTATCATGTAGATGTATATTTTAAGTTTGATTGCATTTGATTGCAATGTATTACATAATGGTTATGATCACTGCACTGTAAATTGTCTAAAATCTAAGGTGAGCTGTTTTTGGATGCAAGTTTATTCGGCATGTATTTTAGGCCAAAACTATGAGGACAATAATCTTTACAGTGAGTTGAAGTGTATCGTGATGAAATTATGAATATCAAGTTATATTTCATTGATGTATATCTGTCCAATACCTGGAAGTAATTTCTTATTGTTCTATTGCCCCTAACGCCTTCACAACTAATTGAATTAGGATAACAACGTCTGTACACGAATTTTCTCTACCAGCCAATTTCGGTAGTGTTTTTATTATCTGACATAGAGCACCCAACAATGAAATTAACTAAATAACGATGGAAGTACGGAGCTTTATATGATACACCACGATTGGCGCTCCCTTTTATAGTAGGCAATCCAGAGCGGAGTTAGCCAGGCGACTTGGAATCAATACCAGAATTATAACTGTGGATCTCTAAATCAACTTTAGTTTAGTTCATTGGATTAGCCGTGTGATACCAAGCATAGGATACTAGGTTCTCTAGCCGGTTGTATCGCAGACAGCTAAACACTTTGACATTTGGTTAGATCAGAGCAGAAGATATCATTTGCCTTATATTTCTAGGAATTTTTATTTTAATTAACACTTGATTCTTCCTAGTGCTGTATTGCTGATATCACAACAATTATTTTTCGACCAAGCAGAGAAAAGCTTTGATCGCTCGGGATTTTCAGAAGTGTAATTTCATCTCTAGCATTGTGTTCAGAGATAGAGAGCAACTTTTGTGAGTGTGATAATATTTGAGACACAATCACACAGTTCAGTGAAATAGGAGACTTTATAACCTGTTCTTGGTGAACTGTTACAATTTTTTTCTATTTTTTTTCATTTTCAAGAATATTGGAATTGTGTTATAATAAATTGGTTTCAATTTTTGTCACATAACTGCAGCTAAACCCATCAGATATTGAAACTATCAGACTTGTGGTACATAATTTTCAAGATAATGCTGTCTGTATGAAGACCATGATCATGTGAAGATAACACACGACGTCTGGCACACAATGGGATAGTCGATCCTTTGTTCTAGTTAAGCCCTGATTTGATGAATCAAACTTTTATAATTTGACAGATTTCTGGGTGTTAATATCACGAGAACATGTCTGCGCCCACCCAGCTGTCTATCTCACAGAATTGCTAAAGGTGCCACTATATAACTGTGATATTTGACTGCGACAGCTAAAGGCTTTATTTCGCCACTAAAATATTTGACTGCGACAGCTAAAGGCGCCACTAACTGTGATATTTGACTGCGACAGCTAAAAGCGCCACTAACTGTGATATTTGACTGCGACAGCTAAAGGTGCCACTAACTGTGATATTTTACTGCGACACCAGGGAGGGACATCCATAAGCAACGTGGTTAGAAATAGTCTGATGGGTCAAAGAGTTCTTTATACAATAATATTTTTTTCAAATAATATATTTTTGTAATAATAAGTTACATGCTGCCTAAATTTGAGATTTCAACTGCTTTTTAGCAAACTAATCAGGAATAAGTCATAATTTAATGAAAACAGTTGATGCCTCCAGAAAAAAATCTTCTATCAGAAAACAATATGAATCTAAGAGTATATTCTGGCCTCCAGATAAGGGGTTTGTTTGTCTAGACTAGGCTAGTACTAGATCATGACAATCCACGGCCAGACATCACTAATTTGGTTGTCCCGTTATCCAGAATGTTTTCGGGAATACATGAATTACTCCTTTTTTCCCCTAAATCAAATAAATAGTGCAGCAATCTGGATCGTTCTCTATAAAAAAAACTTAACTGAAATGAAAGTGGCTAAATTAGAATTATATCAGATTCACACACAAAAAAGATAGAATCATATGTCAAAATCAACTTAGATCCATGACTAAGAAAGGATGTTCAAGATAATAAGCTGATTGAGAAAGCATTACAGTAATCTTCAGAAAAACAAGTTGTAATTTAATGAGCAATTTGAAGTATAACCGGGTAAACTCGTCACATTTTATTCTGATGGGAGTGTCATTCGTTCTATTTACTCTGAAATCTCACAGTTATATAAGGAAGGGTCAAGGCTGTTGTCCATCATGTGCAGACAACGGTCAATCGGTCAGTGCCTAGTAACCGTTAGGAGCTGTAATTAATACGAGCTGACAATAGAGTGCTAAAGATATTGGGCTTACCCAGAAACAATTAATCGTGCTTTATTGTTAACAGAAACCTATCTATCAATGCACCGACCAGAAATCTTCAAATGGTCTCAAAGGAAAGTTATTTTATAAAAAAAAAAAAAAAAAATGTATTATCTCAATAAGTGAAGTAATGCTAGCATTTACCAATGTCATTAAATGATGTGTTAGCGTGGCTGTTCTAGTGAAGGTGAAAAATATTCATCCCACACAAACAAGTTTAATGTCCATTCATATATCTTATAGCTAGTGAGGTGTTTCACAATTAACACAAGATTTAATAAAGAACTTGATTTAAATCTTTCTGTTTCAAAGAGCCATGTACCTATGATTTGAACTGTTTTTGACTAAAAATTAATAATCATAACATAAATCTGCTTGAAATCAAATTGTTCTTACTTGATTCAAATATCCATGCAAGCTACTAAAAGAATTTGTAAAGAGCAAAAATGCACATGAATGACTATTATTTCAAATGTAATATTTACTTTTAGGAATTTACAAATATAACATTATAATTTATGACAGATGATTACCAACAATGTATGACTTAAAAGGATATTTTTTGTCGAATGATTGACCATATTGCAAATGAACTTTTATCTATTGCCTAGCTCAGATACTGGAAATGACATTTTCTACTGAACTTTTTGAACTCTTCAGAAGCGTTGGTAAATATGAAAGATGATGGTTCTCCTGAGAGTACTCCCCATGGCAAACATCACATTTAAGTTTTAGATAAGCTGTCAGAAGGGGTAATTCGGACAAGTTGACGTAAAACTCATCATCAAACAAACAGGACTTCACTAGAACCTTCTGGACACATTACAGCAAAGGACTGAAATCATGGTATTGTCAAACAAGAAACAAGACAAAAGCTTAGGAATTACAAGTGAACATCTTTGAAAACCTTTCAAGAAAAAAAGTTCAGAATAACTGTGTTTACCCAGACTGTAGCTATGTTGCCGTCATTGCATTTCTCTGCTAGAGCCTGTGAGGAGAGGGTGACCTCAGCAAGCAGCCGATTGGGTCTTTCCATGACGATCATGTTTATGACTCGCCCCTCGTACAGATGGGCATCGAAGCACGTATTCCACTCTGGATAAATCGTTCTCTTCTTCTGTACAAGTTGTGTTCCTCGACCTTAACACGAACATAAATCACTGTAAAGTCGACTTGACAACTCAAAATTTAAACAGTAAACATTCAATGTTTCTTTTTTAGCATACACAATTGACACATTTACATCACTATATAGACATACTAAATCCCGAATTGGATCAGGAAATGATAATGATGTCATTAGAATTGTGACATCACAATCACGATGTTGCTGATGCTGGGAATTAATGAAAATCAACATTAAGTTCAAATCAAGTATACATACTGTATACAATATCATAATATCTGGTCAGTGGTATCTAGAGTAACCATGTCGAAGTGATGATGTCATGATAAGGTTAAAGTCAAACACCGCCAATGACATTTTATAGTAACCTTAAAATCACTATTTTTTTTTTTATTTTTTTTTAAATTTCGTTGAGTTTGTGGGTGACCTTCATCCATGAATTCATAGGTCCACAAAGGAATTACAAGTTTGACATAAAGTTATTATCTGTATGAGTGGGTACTCATAATCCATGAATTCATGTACCCACGGAATCAATGGTGTTCTGTGGGGAAACCACAAAATTTGGGTACCACGAAAATATCGGATTTCACAGTATATAGTGGAATCACTAGGCAGTAGCACAAACGTTAATTTATTTTGACATTGTGTATTTTACAACATTTAGTCTCATGTACATGTATGACATATTGCTATTAACAAAAACAAAATGAATATACAGACAAATTATTTGGAATATGTAATTATTCTCCCCATCAAGTGTTGATACAGCCGCGTTGGATGCACTAAATGTATCCAGTCTGTCTACAGATCAACAACAACCAGACAGCCTATAGCCAGTCACAATACTGTCACCTAATTGTCAATCAAATGAATATTTTAGATGGTTTAGTCTGAATTAGTCACCAGTAATTTCCCCCGACTTTTTCTGTCTCATTTGTTTCCAAAACACCCACAGAAGGACTGAACCAATCACATAAGAGCAAATGATACACTAATCTATCACTGATGGTGTCCAATCTACGGCCAAAGCATGGAGTATATATACAATGGAGATGTTAAACCACAACACTTAGTCTACCTCTGATAAACCAAGTGACCCTAAACCCTGCCAGGAAACTCATGAAAATGCTTGTATGATTAAATATCAACTTATCTTTATATTTGAAACATATTAAGTGTCATTAAGCAATGTTTATATGATCATGTTTTTTTGTTTTATGAAAACAGAATTTATTTAATCATGTCTACACCCACACATGCAATAAAATGAACATGTACATTGTAACTGCTGACTTAGTCATTTGTCATTATCATTTTTGCTATCTTATGTGTTATAATTTAATTCCATAAGGTTGAACACGTGTGATTTATGTTTGATGAGGAAAGCTTTTAATTCTTTGCCCTTTTTCAACCGGTTTATTGTTGGATAATTTAATTTTCTTTCCACTTTGCAGTCAGTTAGGTACCAGTTTGCCAGTGTGGTATCGTCATATATAATTTAGTTTAGCAGCATTAGTTACCTATAGATGTACATCCTTGAGTCCACCCAGTGACACAAATGTATATGTCGGCATATAGCACTGAGATAGACAGGTGTCCTTCTAGGGAAACCTTCCTCTCAGTCACATATTGGTACACTGAAATACCACAGATATAAGTATACAGCAAGGTTTCTAAAGGTCAAATGTCACCTGTAAACGAAGAACAATAAAAACAGGTACCGACCTGGTGTGTTAACGGACTCTTTCACGTTGATCGCCACATAGGGGTCAAACAGGTCGCCGGCATTCGAATCCATCAAGGCACCCTTCTCCACCTCTAGGAGTTTCACTCGTATAAAACCAATCTTGGCCATTTTGTCGTTCTGTGGTTGCTATGGCTACAGATCACTTCCTCCCCTGGTCATACACCTTGCTGAAACACAGGAAATATATAATATTGCAGTCTTTGAAATCCTCAACTCTGACATTTTGCTTTGTAATTTGAAATTTGTACATACCCAACCAGACCAGTATACCATTAAATAGTTATTGACAAAAATCATTTGCAGCAGAGAAATGTACAATTTAGTTTTCATTACAATAGATATGACTAGCAAAGGGATAGAGAATGTTCAATATGACAGTCAAGACAATCTGCTTTCTCAAAGACAAAAAAAGTCCATTCTAAAAATATATCTAAAGGCTTGCTGAGATACTGTCACCAAGCGTATGATAGCTATATGCTTCTGACGAGATAAGTGATCTGTCTCTACATCCAGGCTGACATATCAAATGTTTCCATTAGGCCTTCAGGAAAATTATTTATTCATTTTTTATATCATGATTTTGTTAATATTTTTCATATTTGGACCCCCCCCCCTCCTCCCGACCTCCAACTCATTTCATCTGAATTTCCACTCCATCCCTCCATTTTTTTTTTATCAAATTTCATCCAGTTGAAATTTCAGTAAGGTAGAATGTTAACTTTACGAATCTGTCGAAAGATTTTTTTTTTTTTTTAAATATGGAAGTTAAGTTATAACCCTTTCACCTCTATGTAACTTTAGTAGACTCTACCATGCATTGATCTGGATGAGTCCATTATGGTCTATAGTGTTGAAAGGGTTAAAGGCAGGTTAAAGGCAGTTTAAAACCGAAGAATTATTCTGAGCCTTTTTATGCAGACATTCAAATTACACAGGCAAATTGTTCTGTGAATGTGAAGCCTGACTTCAGCTGTATTTTGTGAAGTAACTTCAGTGTAATGTTTAAAACGTTTTTACACCATAACACTATAGCTTTACCCATGTGGTTAAGTAATTCTTTAACAAGGTGTGGGTTGATAGGTAGCTAGGCTTGTTAAAGCCATATAAACTCCACTCAAACGGTATAATTGGTTATTAGAATGGTGTAATTGACTATTTGAATTTGGTAACTGATGATGTGCATTATCTGTATTATATATTCATCCCCAGCTGAAAGTGAGCTCCATTTCTGTGTCACCCTGGAGAATTGTGCCAACCCCACCCACTAGTGAAGTACTGTAATGCTGAACATACTATCGGGTAGAGAAAGTTCTTATAAATATAAACTTTATTTGTTTTACAACAATTCTGAAACCAGTTATTTCACCTTAAATTAATCATTCATGTTGGTCTGGATGTTAGTGTGCTGGGGTTTTTAGTGAGAGAGGAAACCGGAGTACCCGGAGAAAACCCATGTGGTCGGGCAGGTGACTCCATACCTTTCCACGTCTGATTGGGGAATCAAACCCCAGCCATCTTGGTGAAAGACAAGTCAAGTGCGCCATCAAATGCACCACGTGACTATATCCTTAAAAACATCATACAGGTTAACATATAGTCAACACATTATCTCCTGGTGTTTATATCCAAATACATCGGTCAAAGGTCAATCACTATATGCCAGCATGTAGACATATGCTGACTTTGGCATAAAGGTATATTATCAGTATCGATGGCTGTGCAAGGTCAAAGGTCACATTCTCCACTTTTAGCAGAAAATATGCAAAGGGTTCAGGACATAAAATTCTATTTTTTATGTACTGTCTTATAGTTTATTCTCAAGCTTCGACCAAAACACTTGAAACCATATAATTCAGCATCACCTTGCCAAGCATTACATGGTACTAAAATGTGGCAGTGCAATTTGTAACTTGATGCTGGTGGAACGTATCAGGCTAAACCGGAATTCCTTCCAAAACCTTTCAACTCTTGAATAAGCACCTCATTACTGATCATGAGCTATCTAGATTTGTCACTGGCAGTCAACTTGTCTGGATCAACTTCAAGATCAGCTGCATATATTTTGAAATATTTTGAATGTAAAGACGATTCTGCTGTATTGAACATGAAATGTTCGAGCTTACACATTTGAAATCTTTAATCAAATCAATTAGAAGCTTGCTAATCATTTGATCAGGATCTCTCAGAAGCTTAGATAGTGTATGATGTCTTAGTTTGTCTGTTTAACGCATCATGTCATTACATCTATAAAGCTATTTAACTGCATGATGTAACTTAACATACAATTATTGTTGAAAGGAAAAATCTCAACAATAAAACCCCAATGAAATACTACAAAACTATTTTGCATTAAAAACTTGTCACCCCATCTCAATTTGACCTTGAAAAAGCAAACTTTGGTCGTCTTTGGTTGTTGGTGGTTTATCATGGTATCCCTAGAGAACTTCTGTAGTGATGTCAGTGCTCTGAGTCACATAAATGTCAAAGGTTTAGGTATATAATATATATACCACAGAAACGTAAACTATCCGGTACCCAGCTAGAAGACATAAGCTGCGTCACAACATGTACATATCTAATGTGATCTTATCAGAGTCAGGACATGAATACTTACATTCTGGCATAAAATTATATGCTCGTAGGGTTTAATTTATCAGCATGGACAAAAAGTTATGGTTGAAGAGTAGCATACACCATGATTGTGTAACAACCATCCAAGAAATTGCATGTAAAGCAAAATTCTACGCACCCTCGAACAAAAACGAGTGAAAACTGTGCGCTGCTCCAGTATTACAACCCTCAACAAATGTTTACAAAAGCAGGTATTTTTAAACAGATTTAAAACTTCTCAATAATGTGTATACATATACAAAGCACACCCTCATGTGGAGGAATTATATTCTGAGTCATTCAAATGTTCAATTTCGAGCTATTTAAATTCTTACAGTGAATGTATTAGCTCCAATTTTCTAGAAAATTTAAACCTGAGTCATATCTCAATGTTTAAAAATACAGGATCTAATCGCTATCGCCAAAAGGAAGTAATACAAAACTAAAATAAAACCAGGAAAAAACATTACAAATGACATATTCATGTAAGTTAATGCATCCCCTGAGAGACAGAGGCATGTAAAGAAGGTATTGCAGGTAACACATTTCTAAGGGAAATCACACAAGGCCTGTCAGTGCACTCATCAAGTATTTCAGCATAATTTATTTACAAAGATATTAACACTTTCCTCAGAATCTGAAGATGGATAGGTATTTTTGGATTCTTATCTTGATACAAGCTCTGTGAACCTAAGTAGGGCAAGACCTAAAATAAAATTAAAAATTAAAAAAAATGGAAAACTTGTAGTTTCTATGTTAACCCTTTCACCCCTAGGTAACTTTAGAAGACTCTACCATACATTGATCTGGATTGGTCCATTATAGTCTACAGTGGTGAAAGAGTTAACAAAGCTTGCTCCATTTAAAGGTGGGAGGGTGTTGGAGGTTGGGGGAGCTAGATCAAGGCTAATCATTTAAAGGCTACAGATTGGGGTTGAGATGTGACTCCCAGAAACATCTCGGTACACATGCATTCAATCTTCCTCGATGTGACATAAATACTTCGCTAGCCTTCCTGTGTAAGAAGATACACAGAAATAGCCTCAAAAAGAACGCTGTCACCGGTACAACAAAGATGCACATAAAATTATGCAACACACCTGAACAAACCTTGTGCCCGAGTTTGAAGGTGGGAAGGTAGAACGACTGTTTAGCTGATGATGTTAACTGTTTACACAGCTAGACTGCTGTTTGGCAGACAGCTACACAGCAGTACGTTGTCTGATAGCGGTTGGCATCATTGTATATATATATATACATGTATTTTTTACAAATATTTCCTCCCTACAAACTGGACTTATAGCTGCACAACTGATGGCCTATATCACCATATCCACAATCTCCTACAATAATGTTATACATGTATATAAAAATATTCCGAAAAATAAGAGGAAACACATAGGTATCTCTGCTAAAATTACATGAAGGGAGTTATACTATTTAAGGGAATCATGAATGAAGTTGATAATATTTAAGGGATTCATGAATAAAGTTGATACTATTTAAGGGAATCATGAATGAAGTTGATTATCAATCCATCTGGTGTGATTAATAAATAACAATGATTAAAAAATAACAATGGATCAGATTGGTTAAAAAAAACAATCTGATCCATTGTTATTTTTTAACCAATCTGATCCATTGTTATTTTGTTGGAAGATATATCTCCAATACAAGCTCCCTGTCTACAGCCCAGTTTATCAATAAAAGGGGAATATCTCAGAAGTCAGAATTCTTACATGATAATTGTCTCATCCTTAGGCTATTTATGCAAAGAAAACAAATTGAAAAACGAATGTTGGATAATGAAAAATGGTCCTGACAGTTAAAAGACACTTTAGCCTGAAGATTTTGTTTGCAATTGAAAAGAAGTTGTTATGGATAATAATGGATCATTGATTTCACATAAGATGTTTACTTGACAAGTGCTGAATTTCAGAAAATACATCATTTTTGGCAGTTTATAAAGCAGTAATATGTTGGGATGTTGTCCACAAACCTGCTAAAGATACCTCAGGCTACATATGGACATTTATCAGGGAGCATATTTATAATCAGAATTAATTGATAATCCCCTACCTGGTCATATTCTTAACTGACAGCATGTGACAGGCTAACCGGAAGTGCGGCCCAGGAGACGCCACTCGAAATAAGAGCAGAGACATAAAACGACAAAGAGAGATGGACCAAGTGAAAACCAGAGCAGAGAGATAAAATAATGAAGAGAGAGGTACCAAGTGGAAGCCAGAGCAGAGAGATAAAATGATGAAGAGAGAGGTACCAAGTGGAAACCAGAGCAGAGACATAAAACGACAAAGAGAGAATTACCAAGTGTCGTAATAAGGAGCAGCAGATCAATTCTGGTTTCTCTATGTCCAAAAGTGTAGGACACAAAGAAAAACTGTGGATCTGTAGGGTCTCAGATTAGTTGCCCCAAACAATGTGACCGTGGGACACAGCAAGTACTGTACACTGGGAAATGTTTGCTGCAGTTTAATTTTCACCTTTTTTGCCCTCTGTGTAATGAGGGTTAACTTATCATTGCAGCCAACATTAGTCAACACTAGTGGTGAATTTGGATGTCACAGACAAAGGGCAAAGGTTCGACTGGCATACAGTGTAACATCACTGCACAGTCATACAGTATAACATCACTGCACAGTCTTACAGTGTAACATCACTGCACGGTCATACAGTGTAACATCACTGCACAGACATATAGTATAACATTACTGCACAGTCATACAGTGTAACATCACCGCACAGTCTTACAGTGTAACATCACTGGACAGTCATACAGTGTAACATCACTGCACATTCTTACAGTGTAACATTAATTCACAGTCTTACAGTATAACATCACTTCACAGTCTTACAGTGTAACATCACTGTACAGTCTTACAGCGTAACATCACTGCACAGTCTTACAGTGAAACATCCCTGCACAGTCTTACAGTATAACATCACTGTACAGTCTTACAGTGTAACGTCACAACACAGTCTTACAGTATAACATTACTGCACAGTCTTACAGTGTAACATCATTGCACAGTCTTACAGTGTAACATCACTACACAGTGTTACAGTGTAACATCACTGCGCAGTCTTACAGTGTAACATTAATTCACAGTCTTACAGTATAACATCAAGGGCAAAGGTTCGACTGGCATACAGGGTAACATCACTGCACAGTCATACAGTATAACATCGCTGCACAGTCATACAGTGTAACATCACTGTACAGTCTTACAGTGTAACATCACTACACAGTCTTACAGTATAATATCACTGCCAGTCATACAGTGTAACATCACTGCACAGACATATAGTATAGCATCACTGCACAGTCATACAGTGTAACATCACTGTACAGTCTTACAGTGTAACATCACAGCACAGTCTTACAGTATAACATCACTGTACAGTCTTACAGTGTAACGTCACAACACAGTCTTACAGTATAACATCACCGCACAGTCTTACAGTGTAACATCACTGTACAGTAACACAGTGTAACATCACTGCACAGTCTTACGGTGTAACATCACTGCACAGTCTTACAGTTTAACATCACTGCACAGTCTTACAGTATAACATCACTGTACAGTCTTACAGTGTAACATCACTACACAGTCTTACAGTATAATATCACTGCCAGTCATACAGTGTAACATCACTGCACATTCTTACAGTGTAACATTAATTCACAGTCTTACAGTATAACATCAGTGCACAGTCTTACAGTGTAACATCACTGCGCAGTGTTACAGTGTAACATCACTGCACAGTTTTACAGTGTAACATCACTGCACAGTCTCACAGTGTAACATCACTGCACAGTCATACAGTATAACATCGCTGCACAGTCATACAGTGTAACATCACTGCCCAGTCTTACAGTGTAACATCACTGCACGGTCATACAGTGTAACATCACTGCACAGTCTCACAGTGTAACATCACTGCACAGTCATACAGTATAACATCGCTGCACAGTCATACAGTGTAACATCACTGAACAGTGTTACAGTATAACATCACTGCACAGTCTTGCAGTGTAACATCACTGCACAGTGTTACATTGTAACATCACTGCACAGTCTTACAGTGTACCATCACTGCACAGTCTTACAGTGTAACGTCACTGCACAGTGTTACAGTGTAACATCACTGTACAGGCGTACAGTATAACATCACAGTCATACAGTATAACATCACTGCTCAGTCATACAGTGTAACATCACTGCACAGTCTTACAGTGTAACATTAATTCACAGTCTTACAGTATAACATCACTGCACAGTCTTACAGTGTAACATCACTGTACAGTCTTACAGTGTAACATCACTGCACAGTCTTACAGTGTAACATCACTGCACAGTCTTACAGTGTAACATCACTGCACAGTCTTACAGTGTAACATCACTGCACAGTCTTACAGTGTAACATCACTGCACAGTCTTACAGTGTAACATCACTGCACAGTCTTACAGTGTAACATCACTGCACAGTCTTACAGTGTAACATCACTGCACAGTCTTACAGTGTAACATCACTGCACAGTCTTACAGTGTAACATCACTGCACAGTCTTACAGTGTAACATCACTGCACAGTCTTACAGTGTAACATCACTGCACAGTCTTACAGTGTAACATCACTGCACAGTCTTACAGTGTAACATCACTGCACAGTCTTACAGTGTAACATCACTGCACAGTCTTACAGTGTAACATCACTGCACAGTCTTACAGTGTAACATCACTGCACAGTCTTACAGTGTAACATCACTGCACAGTCTTACAGTGTAACATCACTGCACAGTCTTACAGTGTAACATCACTGCACAGTCTTACAGTGTAACATCACTGCACAGTCTTACAGTGTAACATCACTGCACAGTCTTACAGTGTAACATCACTGCACAGTCTTACAGTGTAACATCACTGCACAGTCTTACAGTGTAACATCACTGCACAGTCTTACAGTGTAACATCACTGCACAGTCTTACAGTGTAACATCACTGCACAGTCTTACAGTGTAACATCACTGCACAGTCTTACAGTGTAACATCACTGCACAGTCTTACAGTGTAACATCACTGCACAGTCTTACAGTGTAACATCACTGCACAGTCTTACAGTGTAACATCACTGCACAGTCTTACAGTGTAACATCACTGCACAGTCTTACAGTGTAACATCACTGCACAGTCTTACAGTGTAACATCACTGCACAGTCTTACAGTGTAACATCACTGCACAGTCTTACAGTGTAACATCACTGCACAGTCTTACAGTGTAACATCACTGCACAGTCTTACAGTGTAACATCACTGCACAGTCTTACAGTGTAACATCACTGCACAGTCTTACAGTGTAACATCACTGCACAGTCTTACAGTGTAACATCACTGCACAGTCTTACAGTGTAACATCACTGCACAGTCTTACAGTGTAACATCACTGCACAGTCTTACAGTGTAACATCACTGCACAGTCTTACAGTGTAACATCACTGCACAGTCTTACAGTGTAACATCACTGCACAGTCTTACAGTGTAACATCACTGCACAGTCTTACAGTGTAACATCACTGCACAGTCTTACAGTGTAACATCACTGCACAGTCTTACAGTGTAACATCACTGCACAGTCTTACAGTGTAACATCACTGCACAGTCTTACAGTGTAACATCACTGCACAGTCTTACAGTGTAACATCACTGCACAGTCTTACAGTGTAACATCACTGCACAGTCTTACAGTGTAACATCACTGCACAGTCTTACAGTGTAACATCACTGCACAGTCTTACAGTGTAACATCACTGCACAGTCTTACAGTGTAACATCACTGCACAGTCTTACAGTGTAACATCACTGCACAGTCTTACAGTGTAACATCACTGCACAGTCTTACAGTGTAACATCACTGCACAGTCTTACAGTGTAACATCACTGCACAGTCTTACAGTGTAACATCACTGCACAGTCTTACAGTGTAACATCACTGCACAGTCTTACAGTGTAACATCACTGCACAGTCTTACAGTGTAACATCACTGCACAGTCTTACAGTGTAACATCACTGCACAGTCTTACAGTGTAACATCACTGCACAGTCTTACAGTGTAACATCACTGCACAGTCTTACAGTGTAACATCACTGCACAGTCTTACAGTGTAACATCACTGCACAGTCTTACAGTGTAACATCACTGCACAGTCTTACAGTGTAACATCACTGCACAGTCTTACAGTGTAACATCACTGCACAGTCTTACAGTGTAACATCACTGCACAGTCTTACAGTGTAACATCACTGCACAGTCTTACAGTGTAACATCACTGCACAGTCTTACAGTGTAACATCACTGCACAGTCTTACAGTGTAACATCACTGCACAGTCTTACAGTGTAACATCACTGCACAGTCTTACAGTGTAACATCACTGCACAGTCTTACAGTGTAACATCACTGCACAGTCTTACAGTGTAACATCACTGCACAGTCTTACAGTGTAACATCACTGCACAGTCTTACAGTGTAACATCACTGCACAGTCTTACAGTGTAACATCACTGCACAGTCTTACAGTGTAACATCACTGCACAGTCATACAGTGTAACATCACTGCACAGTCATACAGTGTAACGTCACTGCACAGTCATACAGTGTAACATCACATCACAGTCATACAGTGTAACATCACATCACAGTCATACAGTAAGAACATTGCGAAATCTTCAGTTCACCTATGATGATGATATCATCGGTATGCGACCGATGATCAGGTCAAGATAACAGCACCTTTTTAAATTGTTTTCTTGTATAGTCTCAGAGATTTTCAATGTAAAATTTTAGTAAAAGCAATCAAAATAGCAACATTCTCCCTCATAAAACATTGGTGTATGTAATATCTAGAGAAAATTATATAATTAGCCACCAGAGACAGGCCTCCAAGAGGATGAGAACTTAGAAGATTAGTCAGGGAGAGTAAACAAGTGCCAAAATGATGACGTTCAATATTCAATATCTGCATGACGTGGTGTACTTCCTATACAAAATTAACGTTTTTATGTATGTTATACTTCAATATTACTATCTGCTTATCTAGTTCTTTGGAACATTTCCATTTTAATAACAAGAAAGTTTGGGATGTCTACAAACTATTTCCTCTACATCATTGATAAAGTTCACTGGCTGATAAAATCAATTATTATACAAATTACAAACTTTTCAGTATGGAATGGTCCTTGTTTACAAAACTAAAAAATATTAAAAGTTTGAAATATATAAATATATCAAAATTGCCAAAATAAAACCCCACAGAATATAAGGTCAATCATATATGTACATATAAATTATAAACGTCTCTTGCAATATCTTAAGTAGTATTAAATGCATTGCCAACTACAACAAAAACCTAAAAATGATTATTTGGGCACTATTTTTATAACAGAGATTCAGCTATATTTTTATAGTTAAAGTTCATTAGTCAGGTTACCTTAAATCATTTTTCACTGATCCATGTTGCGAGAATTCACATTTGAAAAGAAAATTGTAAGATTAATGTCCTAATTTCATTTTTTTTATTTTACTTCACAACCGAATTCATAAATGCCATTAAGGAACCCTGTCCCACTGCCCTGTGTTCTTTTGTGTTGTTTATACAGTAACCTCCCCTTCATTTTGTTTTGGATATAATTATAGAAGTGTAGCATTTGATAGTTGGGCCAGACTTCTTCCGGCCAGGTCACTTCTGTTGACCAGTATTTCAATCTGAAGTTCAGGATTTGAAATAGATAATTACAGTTTTTCGGCAGTTACACACAGTGAAGGTTTTAAAAAAAATAAGGTGTGAGGAAAAGCAATATTTCAAGGACCACATTAAAAATAGAAGAACTGAGTTGGGAGTTCTCCATCAAATTAGTTTAGGATCGTGATTGGTGATCCGATTCAAACTGATGGTTTTGATGCCAGGAGTTGAACTGCCTCCACCATCATGTTAGGGTTTTTTAATTGCTGTCAATTAAGATGCTCAAACCTTACTGCTGGCAAACCAGCACTTCCCATGTTTGATAATACAATCAAACAGAACATGGGGAGCTTACTAGGAGCAGTTTACTAAAGCAGGAATAAAGTAATTGGATATGGGTTCTACAGTTGTGAAACATATAAGAAATTCTGTGATAAATGCCACAGCAGTTTCAAGACAGATTAACATGTTCATCCCTCATGATCATCTCCTGTGAGGTAAGTATGGTACCTACCAGGAAATTTTCGATAGACACAATTACATTTTCATGCCTCACCATTATCTCTCTTGGGACAAATGTGGTAGCTGGGGTGGGGTGGGGGAGGGGGTTAATTACTTAGCTTTAACAATGCAAGCATAAGTATATTAATAATTTTGCTACAAATGAATATCACCAATAGAACCTTAGAAAAACTATTACAACAAAACCACCAATGCTATAGACAAACTTTAAAAAGTCCTGCACACAGGGACTTAAATAAAATATGACTTTGTTATTATCAAGCCTTACCATATTTCATCTGCTGGAAAAAATCTATGAAACAACCACCCAATCTTCCACTCACAGAGTGATGAGCATTAAGTCAAGTGTATGCAGAATTTTCTGGATTTTATTAGAAATTTGATCCAGTTACTGAACAGCAATAATCAGCCAGAAATTAATAATTTTTAGAAAGGTCAAAATTTAAATATAAAGGTACTGGTGTGTAGTTAACACTTCATTAAAAATGTTCAGTGTAATTAGGTTCTCTGTATGCTAATGAGAATTGATAGTAAAAATGTGTATCACTAATTGGCTAATAATATAATTACCTGGTATGTGATAATTCACAGAACGAGCTACAACAGTGCACGCTGATACAGTATTGGGAGTCAATTAGCCACTGCCAGTACAGCTAAAAGCTTTCTGGTGAAGCAATCTAAAGATCAGTTTGGTGGTGGAGACATGTGATCATATATTGATGTCTGTGGTAGACATCTTGAGATATTGATGTCTGTGGTAGACATCTTGAGATATTGATGTCTGTGGTAGACATCTTGAGATATTGATGTCAAAAATCTTTGGTGTTGATTGTGTTTGACAGCTATATACATGGACAGTGGTCTTCATTAATTCTGTTTGAATTAATACCAAACACTGAACTGAGATATATGGAACATGTATATGTCTCAACTCTCCAGTGATCATGAACGACTGTCAATTATTGAACATTTGATTGGTTTAAAATGATAATTCCACTCCACTATAAACCCTCTCCAGGTATAAATATTTGTGATTAACTCCTTCACCCCTGAAATTTCATAATGAACTATTCCAACCTTTGAATTGGAAGAGTTCAAATGTGTCTTCATGAGTTAAGGACATTTGCTTCTGTAGAAACATCTGACATTATAAATGTTAAAATTAGATTGATGTTTTCTATATACCGTAAAAACCCATGTAATTTGTGCACTTTTTTTCCAGAAATTTAATACCCAAAGTGGGGTGTGTGTAAAATACACAGGTATAAGCAATTTTTCATGAAAAGATCGATGGTTCTGGCAGACTGCCATCTTGGACATGAGATAATCTCCCTTGGTACACAATTCCCTGTCATGTGTGTTGGCCTTATTTAAAAAACAAATCCACAGTAGAAGATGGATTTGCATGATAAAACACTATGGAAGGAATATAAAAAAAAAACGTGCAACAATTACGAATCAAAAGTCATATTGCATCAAACCCCTACTTTACGCTGTGATTTACCAGCTAGATTATACAATTTTGTGCGTACCTGTACCTGCATAATATTCCTTAAATCCTTGCTACAATAGAACTCCATGAAACTACAATCCGAAAAAATATCAGGATAATAAACATCACACACAGAAAGTGAGCCACCTCTGGTCACGACTACAATTCAATGATTAAAATGGCGACAGTGAGGTGTCTGCCGAACTTTGACGACACAAATCTTAATAGGCTGCAACACTTTCCGTGGCATCCTAAACTGTAGAAAAGGATTTTGTACAACTCTGAAAGCGATTCCAGAGGATTTGTACATAATGCCAGTGCCATTTCCTGATGTAGCCTGTCGACACTTGGTGTGGTGCTCTACGTATACACACATGCACATAGACAACCTGATAATGGCCTAGGTCAACAAACCATATTCATGAATTATGTAGCTCTTTAACATTTCAAGATGCTTCTGGTGTCTCAAAATGTTTTATAAAACATGGAAGTCATCTTATATCATACTTCCCATTAAGATTACACAACATTAGCCTGGAGAACACCTAAAAGGAATTACAGTAAACACCCTCAAAACTTGAAGGAATATAATATAGATATTTAATTGCTATATCTGACCTTCAGAATAACTTAATGGTTTGAAGTTATCATTTTCAAGGAAAATGTATATAGACTATTTTAAATATTTAAACACTTAATATTTTTTTATTAACATTTGAAATTTGTACTATTTCAATTTTGTCTGACTTTAGACAAAGAGTGATACTGTATCATCTAATTAAATCAGCACATGCATATTTTGAAATAAATTGGTGAATATTGGCTTAAAATTGCAAGTCATATAGATTTTCAGCCAAAATCTTTTTAGAAACTTATTGACATGAACACATATGTATTGCTGATAATTAAGCGAGTAAATATTAAATATTAATTCACAAATAAGAAACTTACACATAACTTACACTTTATCCATTGTTACATAGCTATGATTTTTTATAACAGATTAAGGTTTCCTCAGACCAACACATACTACTTGAACTCTCCCTGAACACCATCTATACCTTTTTCATTTTTAAACACCTCCTTTTTTGTTTCCAATCTTTGGATCTCTGACTATGACACACATATATATAGAATCTGGCTGGGGATGGATGTTAGTAGAGGTTTAAACATATAGAAATAAGATTTATATAAGATATCTACTTACAGTTCAATGGAATTAATACCCCACACTAATCCTCTGTCATATGTGTAAACAGTACATCAACCTTGTCTTACAACGTGAAGGTAACAAGAGGTTTGAAATACGCACAGTAACACAAGGTTGACACACAAGTGAAAGCTTATTACCACAAAATGGACCTAAACACTCAGAAAGGATCTATTCTATTCAGTTGAGTTAAAATTATAATGGGGTTGTTTATGTAACACAATCCGTTAATTAGGGACTCTCTGACAGTGACAAGTACTGCTCACCTGTACAGGTATAACAATACATTTTGTAGGTAATTATAATTGGCTGTAAAAACAAGCAGTTCAAACTGAAGGTGATTTTAGCTCTAAAGTGATATATGCTTATAAAGTTATTGTGTTAATCGGATTCTAAGCTAACTTTGTAATGGTTTGAAGAAAAACATTTTTGCAGGAACAAAATCTACTCTTTTCTTTCCAAAGAAGAGCAGCAATCAATACTAATACTGACACTAATGACTTGTGACTGCAAAATTGTTACTGGCATGCAGAGCCAAAACAAATGTGTGAAAACAGTACCACATTTCAAGGTTTTTACAAATTGCCCATTTAATGAAATAACACAGGATCAAGCCGTCAGTTGACACAACGGTGTAAAGGTTTGGCACACATTGTTAAAAGTGTCTAAAATTATTGTAGCGATTTCAAAGTAGTCATTTTCACAACCCGGCCTCACATTTAATGAAAAACAATAGTTCAATAGATGTCTTTGCATTGGTCTTTAAAAAGCACAGATTTTATTTTTTTTCTTCGTTAAAATAAGTGAAGGGATAAGTTAACCTTTTGTTTTACAGTGCAGCACAAATAAGTAGCATGTTTTTCATTGACAGTGTTTTGATTCTAAGTCACTTAAATCCTTCCAAATACCTGTAAGATATTTACCATTTCAAACACTGCAGTCACTCACTGTCAAACAAGAGTTTTCCGATTTCCGATTAATCAGGCATACTCCAAGCTTACTGTCCACAGATCTTGATAATGATATCCTGAATTATGGATTTTTATACAAGTTGTATTTTAATATCCTGTATCCACCTTCTGGGGTTAAAAACATGATCACTTTAACCTGAAATAGAGTTAAACGTCATTGCTCTACAAATATCTGATTCCTTTATAACTTCCCATATATATGTTCACAAACATTACAGCATGCTTCTCCATGTTTTTTGACATCATGAAGTAAAAAAAACAATTCTAGGTCACTGTTACTATAAATATTTTGTTATTGTCAGGTGTTTTATTGAATATCTAGCGATATCCGCAATATTCTATGTATCAGTTTATATTTCTATTTATTTAGTATCACTTGTAATATAAATGAAATATAGCACTTGACAAGTGGTTTATTATGTAATATATCCCGAGAGACCGCCAAACTTCTCGTTCTGTGGCGTTATCAGTACAAGGGTTCTATAGACAACTCTTAACAGGTCAGAAGTAACAAACAAAACTCTCTTTGAGTGCTCAGGTCTAAAGAAGCTCTTTGGGCCAGGTGAGCTTAAAACTCTAGGTAAGTAGTTGGGAAGCTAACTGCTTATTATTGAGTGATACCAATATTATACATTTCAGGAGAAGCTACTGTAGAAGCTATATTGCTCTCACAACGACGTCTGTGTCGTCTCTGGAAACTTAGACAGTTCACGACGTAACCAAGCGTCGTACATGTAACAGTTTGGGAATCTCACAATGAAAAAATGGAGTCTCTACCAACTTCAGGTTGAGCATGAAATGGCTGGGAAATCATTCCCATCCTGCTGGGTGGGAGAATTTGCTTCAGTGATAACAAGCCACATGTTGGCTGTCTCTGTGATCTTCATCCTCCCTGTACAGCACCAAGACAATTCACCAGGCAGCAGAAAGCTGGCGTTAAATCTTCAGTGCCATTAGGAATGACATAAACAGGGAAACACCAATATACTGTGTGTAGCATGAACATATATTTATAACTGAAAACCTGATTGTACATCTTTATAACAGTGTCAGACTGCAGACATGATTTTCAGTATAGTAAAATTATATTCAGACTCCAATACTGTAAAACCATTTCAATGACTATAAGGTAGATTTAAATAAAGACATGCCTACTGGAAAAATATGGCAACTGCAAAGCCATATACAATGTCTATACAGTGGTACATGGTATAGGACAAATCTAATGACTGAGACCTGCAGTACACTTAACTCATTATTCAACCCTGAAGACACATTTGAAATCTTCCAATTCAAAGGTTGGAATAGTTCATTATGAGAGTTCTGGGTCCCGGGTTGAATGAGTTAGTTGTCTCCATTGGTTATAGTCTTAATTTGGTCTTATTGCCAATACACATAAAATTCTGCAATATGGCATATCCATCTTAAAGTAACAAACTCATGACATAGACATAAGTGCACATAGGTGTTTTTATGGCATCATTACAGCAAGTTATTACAACACGCAGCAAAACAGACACTTCAGTCTGGTGTAATCCCTTTATCAATTCGTTCAGGCAGGAACCCTTATCTCATGCTTTGTGCCTGTCTAAATGCCTGGTGAATTATTTTCGATTATTGTCGGCTACTAGGCGAGAAAACAGGATTTACCGCCTGATCAAACTCAGCTCCATCACCTTAGTGACAGGAGGAACGTTACATGGAACTTTTACCACTTAAGTGTATAGTGATTGGTAGTATCAATAATTTAAATACCCGTATAACTGCCTACAAAATAATTGCATTTTCCTCCTACATATTAACTACCAAGTTTTGTCCATAATGTTTTCCATATCATAGCGCAGATAGTCTTTACCTTGGGGTCAACATTTTAGGGAGGTTTTTACTTGAGGCTGGTAACGCAAGTCAGACACAGATTTTCAATTTTAATGTACAATGATTTCCTGCTGATATGCAAAATGTATAAAGAGAATTTTGAATACCAGAACAACAAGCATGTCTCCTACCAGCCCCCGCTAGCTATTACACTGTAATGATTTATAAAAATGGTGCCCTTTGGTGTTAATTTGGAAAATGAAAAGTATGCAATTTTCTAGAAATAGTAACAGTGACTTTGACCCGACAACCCTGAAACTAGAACTTGTCCGAGATATTATGGTCCTTTGTAATTGTGTGAAGTTTAATCAAAATCCCTCAAGGAATGAAGCCGCTAGTTCGCTGACAAGGATTTTCCAGGACTCCACGGCACAACAATATCAGCATTGTTTGAAGAATTCAGAGCCGATCGTAAAACACATCCCACTTACCCCAATGCAAACTTAGCCAGATATGTTCCACATGCATACCTGACGATTTAAAATTTCAACAAGAAGGGAGAAGACTGCTCTAAATTCTTCTAGGCTATCAAAAATCTGACAGAATTTCAACTAATCAACAGGAAGAGGATAGAGAATCCTTCATTTTATTTGGGGGCTGAAATGTTTGTTGTTAGACCTCAAAATGTGCATGTTAACATGAATGGCGTCAAAATACAACCAGCTTGAAACTGGAACACTTTCTGGATTTGACAACAACGGTTAAGTCACACAGTTCAAATGTTACAGCTCTGCATCAGGAAATATCTTTTACTCATTCACCCCTAAAGACTCAATTGAACCCTCTCAATTCAAAGGTCGGAATAGTTCATTATGAAATTTCAGGGTTAATGTTATTAATCAGGTAAAAGTTATTTCAGCATTGAATTCGATACTATAGATTTTTTGTGTGCAGAGTAACTAGCGTGAACTGCCCTTTCTTAATTATATTCAGAGGCGATTCATTCGTGTCTCACGAGATATGTACATTTATGTCATACCTTATGCATAGATATTTTTTATGTGATTCTTGATGTCACTGTTGATGATAAAAGTGAATTTGTGTAAAGATAAAAAATATGCAAAGCATAAGTACAGTCAAAACTGCAATACATGACCAGCCAAGGGACGGTTCAGGACTGGTCTCTTTATGGAGGTACTCTCTAATTAGAATATTGATAAATAGCAAACTACTTTGTGGGGATGAGAAATATGGCATTCTCTTACCCTGGACAGGTGTATATCCTTTTCTCCCACCCTTCACAGGTGTGTCTCCTGTTTTAGCCGGGAAAGATCAGTTTGTCACCCCCTAGGGGGAGCTAGCCTCGTGCCAATTAGCACATGTTCAATTGTGGCGTCATAGAAATGCGTCATCAGTAATTGTGACGTCATCAAAAGTGAATGACGATATTTATACCCCCACATGTGCTTTTGTTTACACTATTGTCGGTGGAGTTTTAATTGAAATCATAGGATGGGAGAAAAATAATCATCCCCTACCTTAGGGTGTAACAGAGAAATCTCCAACCCTCGGGGTGATTTGTTTTGGTTGTCTAACCCTCGGCAGAGCCTCGGGTTAGACAACCAAAAATCACCCATTGGGTTGGAGATTTCTTTGTCACACCCTCTAGGTAGGGGAAGATTCTATTAGTCCTTAGCTATAGGGGGATTCCCCTATTTATAACAACTGTATGACATCACGTCAACAATACAATGACATCACGTCAACAATACAATGACATCACGTCATCAATGCATTAACGTCACTTCAACAATGCATTTAGCCTGTAACATTAAAATTACATCATGTATATGATACACAATGAGGGAACAGGGTAAGAGAAAAAGAATAATTCACCCCCTTGAGGTGAGACAAGGATATCTCAACCCTCGGGGAAAGATTCTGAAGTTGTCAAACACTCGGCAAAGCCTAAATGTGTTTGACAACTGAAGATTTCCCTGAGGGTTGAGATTCCACTATCTCACCCCAAGGGAGTGAGAGATTCTATTAGGCTCTTATGGCAGAGGATAGCTAACAGGGGGGTCACTTGAGTAAATACGGCTGTATATATGGTTATAAAATGAGATACCAATTAAATCTATATTTTATTTTTATGTGCCATTTAATTAATTAAGTAAGTATAATTTCACTGTTATCTATTTGAATGGTGTAACAGGAAACCTATAGATGAATAATAAAAGGTAAAAAGACTTACCTGTAAAATGGAATTTTTAAATCCCTTATGACCAATAAATGTCTCACATATATGCCTGATAATTCCAAATCTCCAACTAATGTCGTTTTGTCATTATTTCACCACTGTAAATCAATTACAGATATTGTAAACACACAACTGTCAGCCCAGATATGATGAGATTAATCTGACTGTATGACAGGTTAAATTTGACGTTAGGTCTGGAACTCCATCCGATTACACCCGATATATATTCCCATCAATAAGTACAGGTAGAGACAGGTAGGATAATGAGGCTGGTGAATCCAATCATACCCTATAATAGCCAGGTGTGCTGTATACGATTAAATCTATAATCACAGTTCAGCATCTTCCTGTCTGTTTCCTGAAATACACAAAATCAAACTTTGTTAGCATATGTTATCAGGTGTGTGCAGACCTACTTACAAAAATAAACAAAACAATAAAGTTCATAAGTAACCTGTACAGAACTTATTAGAACAAGTATGGAGGTTAGTCATTTATAGATACAGAAATTAGGAAACGTACAAACTAGAACACTGACAGGTCAGGAGCCCAGGCCATATATTCCCTGACAGTATATTAAATCCTACCCACCCCCATTGGTACTTGTTTTAGTAACAGTGACCTTGACCTTGGCCATTGAAACTTTTTAAACCTCTAGCACACATCTACATCTCACAGTGTATCACCAGGTCAAATTTCAAAAGATAAGTCCTTTGGATTTCAAGATAAGGACTATATCCCCCATGGTCTATTTTTAGAAACAGTGACCAGACCTTGACCTTGACCTCAAAAATGTCAAACCCCCATTGAACATCTACATACATATCACAGTGTATCAACAGGACAAATATTACAAAGATCAGTTTTTGGGATGATATCATACGGTACGTAATTAGATATGGATGTTCTTTTCTTTGCCCTTTCACCACCTTGTGAATATGAGATACTTGCAAAATATATGTTACAACATAGTTTGGTTCATCATCAGTTTTAATTAATTATCTGATTTAGTGGCATAATGTTGCGATGTTTTATGATAAAACTGTTGGTATATATTATGAAAGAAAGTGTCGCTGAACACGAGGTATTATTTAAGCACACAGCAAATTTTGAGATCTAACTGTTGCAGCTCATCATGTAATTACATATACAGCATCATAGCCTGGGTGGGGCTGATAAACGCCAGTGTCTGCACACATGTAATTGAGCAGATATTGAAAACATCATGTTAATTGTTATAAAGTGAATGATGAATCTAATTAGTATTGTCACTATCGTGTAATATAAGATACATATATATATATATCCATGAGAGCCTCAAAGAGGTGCTTTTTCAGACAAATGAAAGAAGGGGATTTTAAATGTCAAAATATTGGGAAGTTCATATATAAGTTAAAGGCTGCATATCTCATCAAATTATCAAAATGTTGTAACTAAGCATTGTGTACATTGTCTCTGGCGTCACAAATCATCGTAATGTTTGTAACTTTGATATAAGTCCACATATTACCTATAGACTGCTGACAATTGCAGCGTTATTTTTTATGTAGGGAGAAAAGACTTTTAGTGATCCTGATATTTTGACAAATCTGCCAGTCAATATTTTCTGACTCACCAATTAGATTTGTAGTCACATTATCAATACCTTATAATAAGAATTTATCCTGAAAATATTTCATTTTCATCTAACCATGTGCACTAAATCTATATTTTTGTATCCTATGGCTATCACTATTATCACTATGTAACAAATCAATATAACCATGTAGAACCATTAACACCGGTGAACTTGTTGTGAAGTGGTGGTGGATAGTCTCAACAATGATGTACATAAAACAACAATACAAGGACAATACAAGTTTGAGTACAATGTAAGGCTGAAGTATTGTATTGTATTGTTTATTGGCTTTGAAGGCATGAAGTAAACATGATTATTGGATGGAGGTGATTGTGTGAACCTATTAACGAGTGTCCACTCATGAGATAATACATATTTTAATTATAGATCAAACATTAAGCATACATAGTACAATCACATGTTTGCGTCATGGTTTTGCATCCATGATACAGCGAAGAATATAAGATGATTGAGATGAGATCAGCAATAACTCCTGTGTATCATTTAAGTGTGTATTTCATCAGCTATCACTTATATCCGAGACAAAAACGCCACAACCCACAGGCTCCCATTTACGGTATACATGGTGTTAATTTTGTCACAATAAGTTTGGAGAGATATTCACAGGAGGTTATAAAACATATATTTCTGGGTTATCCAGACATGTGTACACATGCATATGCAGATCATTTACTAAAATATCAGCTGATAACTTTGCTGATATATTTGTTAAGATTATTACAACAGAGATAAACAGCATTACATCAATATTTACCCTATGAATACCGTGTTATGCAGTGTCATAAAGCCATCACATACATTATGTTTATGTAACGTCTGTAATATCACTCCGGAAATGACATCACAATCAAATAGGAACAATCAATGTGAGTCACGTCATTGTGGAGAGGATGCAATTTTCATCGTTTCAGAGGCGGCCAAGTGCAAAATATTTATTTCAGATCACAATTATACAGTTCACTTTGTATTTTATGATAAAAAGAATCTGTCATTCGTTTCCCTTCACATTAGATTTATGATACTCGATTTGGATTTTTCATATTTGCTAATCCAAAACTTGTATTATAAATCTAATATGAAGGGAAACTTATGACAGATCCTCTATACAGCTAAAGGTTTCCACATTTTCTCTCACCTAGGTAGTTCCTGTCTGGACACAATATTTTACAGTAAAAAGCAACGGTTTAAACGTTTATAAAGTGTGTCAAGTCCTTGTTCTTGCTCACCTGAAAAAACATCATCTAGAAGAGTTCTCTACGTAAGACATTTTCCTATCTAGCTAACATCAGCCATCCATTCATTATATGTCTGTACCTAAGTGTGCCGGGGATGATATATCCTCCTTGCAGGTTGATAACTACCCACGGTTCCAAGATAGGCTACAAAAATATTTACACAAATCCAAAGTATGTCTACCAAGACAAGCTTAAACAATTCTACCAAATTCTAAATATCCCCAGAATATGATTTAGAACTACCATATATAAATACACTGTATTTGTATACATATCTAAAGAAATTCATTGCCTTCTAAAAACTGATATAAATTTGACCATCAAGATATTTAGTTAAATTCAAAATATGAAGCTATAAGCAGCGAAGCTAACAAATCGGTGAATTGGAGAAATTAGGTACTCAACATCCCTGTCATCTACCAATAATAAGCAATCTATAAATAGAAATACATTATACAAAGACTAGGTACATATATCGATAGTTGTATTAGTATTAAACTGGGTCAATTAGTTCCAGCCTTCTATACACTGCACATGTCATTTACTAGTATTGCAGTACTATTGCTGTAGAAATATCATATTTTCGCCATGTTTGGTTATATAATTAGCTTAATAGGTTGCAGAGACCTATAATAAATGTATTATACGTCTGATTTTTGCAACAAGATTTCCCAACAATGATCAATCTATTCATTATGCATTAACAACAACGATATGTCTATCTCATTACTGGGGTAATAATTAGAATACTAGCTCGCCTACTTCCATCTACTTGTAATGGATGTACTTGTACAGTAAACCCTTGTTATACTGCCCCTATACGAGGCCAATGCAGACATTTTTATGGGTTTTGGCGATATATAGAGGGAATCATGATGACAAAATGGAGAGGGGACCTAAATATAAGTTCTTTTTAAATAAAGAGTCAAATTAAATAAGACCTTATACTGAAAGACCTCCTGCCTTCGGAGCTTACCACCTGCATTCAGATATCATATTCATTATGTCTCAAAGACAAAATCTTGTCAAAAGTCAAATGGCACATTTTAACCTCTGTCTAAAACAATCTGTCAAAGGGATCCCATTTCCATTCTCTCCAATCTTACTGCTTTACTAGTTAATCATATCAACAGGAAAGTCCTGTGAGAGATTCGAACCTCAGACCACTGTTCTGGGACATGTCTGAGGGGATATTTATGGTCACCATTGACTGGACATCTGATCTACAGTCTAAGCTAGTGCCAGCAGGTGAGCCTTACTCCCCAGACAGCAGCAGATGTCTGTGAATTCAGACTCCAAGAAGTTATTAATGTCTGCCAATTTTGGACCCCAAGACAGAATCACAGTAGAGAGCAACCTGCAGGGAGTGGTACAGGTGTGTTGTGTATATATGTTTATATACCATACAATATAGTGTGTAAACCTGCTGTGTAACAAGTGCATTGTGTTATCTTTATACATCTGGTCAGATATATGATACACTGACCAGAAGTAATGGTCAATCAGATAGATCCTCAAGTAGTTGGATTAGGGCATACAGTAAATTCTGGACTGGCCTCTATGTCACCCTGAACAAAACACATCTGAGCTTCCAGGTACCAACATTTAAACAATTTTTACCCTTTCACCCCTAGATAACTCTACCATACATTGATCTGGATGAATCCATTATGGTCTACAGTGGTGAAAGGGTTAAAGCTGTTCAATTTGGAAATGTTTTTAGCTTTAATTTTCCAGAAATTTACTGGTTCATGTAAATGAAGACGATCTTTATTAACTGAATGAAAATGAATGTGTAAAAATCGATGGAGGTAAATATCTAGGTCATCAGATCGATGTACTTGGTAATTCAGTAAAGCATATGTGCGTATAGCATACATCACTGCTACACTTCTATTTCCCATTTTTGTTTACTTTCAGAGATTTTTTCCTAAAAAGCAGAAATATTTTTCCAGTAAATTTGAGGAAGTGAAAGTCTGCAGTGAATCATGCAGACCTTAGGCAAACCTCTGTAAATAAAAATAAACTTTTCAATTAGAGTTATCGTATCAGATCTGGAGATTACCAAGGTATCTGATATCAAAGATAAACCTGCATTGTCTGGTATCATATCACATGATCAGGTGGGTATAATCTACCTGCTTTATAATCAATCATGTTCCTAGAGTTATATTTACATTTGAAAAGATGGTATGTATAGAGAGTTGAGATAGATTTATATGTATATTTATGTGATGGTTGCTGAAATATTCTTTTTCATCACTGAATCAAATTTCCGATACATGGAAAAGATTGTTGACAATAAGATTTGTGGTCTTTATATAACGTTTCCCTAACAGTATTACTGGTATTAGATAACACCACAGCTAATCTGTGAACTAATCACAGCTTTTAGTTTATTTTGTTTTGTCTTTAGAAAAATATGTACAAGTTATTAATTCTTTAAATATCTCTGAGATTTCTACTCTGTATCTAATGGGGTGAAAAAAGAACAAATTTTAATACATGTATGCGACACTTCACCATCCAAAGGGGTACTCGCATGCAAAATGTGGCATTCGCAAGTGATGGATTAAAAATGAGATATGCCTTGGACAAGGTGACAGACTGACTGACAAACCCATGAATGGACCGATTGACTGACAGACAGATGGATGATTTGACTGACAAACAGGGGGATGGACAGATTAACTGACAAACAGATGGATGGACAGACATACTGACAAACAGACATATGGACAGATTGACAAACAGACGGATGGACCGATTGCAAGCCTACAGTGCCTTCTGGTAGCACTAATTATTGAACACCCCTACACTATGACCCTTGTAAGGTCCTATTGGAGTGTTAGTGACTCTGGACCAGTTATTGACAGGAAATCATGTTGTGATCAGGGAATCGGTCAGCTATATAATGATAGCTAGAATGACCAGTGTTAATAATTGGTTTTGACCAATTGTGGGATTTGATGTCCCTCGATGACCAATAACAAGCTTGGTGTGGAGTCGCACGTAATTCAACGGCGTGTAATGTCAACGGTGTCGATACCATCCAGATAGTAATCCTGCAGAGTTACACCAGATACAAAACAGCCAACTGATTATAATACCCATCTTTTTGTTAACTTGGGGAGTATATGGTTTGGTAATTATATAAGAATGAAGGAGGGGATGTTTTGCCCACAGCAGGGAAAATAGGGAACAGTATGGCTCTAAGGTAATTGTAGAACGGCTTGGGTAAGGTGGAGTTCCAGACTGAAGATTTTGTGAGAATACAAGAAAAACACAAGTCTCTATAAGAAACAAGTTCCAGGCATATCAGTGTTCGACGCAAACATTCTCTCCAATAACTTGTCCAGATTAACAAATTATTCTGGATTTTTGTTATGAACGGGAAATCAGGTATTAATTATAATTATCTCCAGGCTAGCAGAATCCACACATACCCGAGGCTCCACTGGGTTGACTATACATTATTATATTAGGATTTTGGGATGTTCCAGCACCTGAACAGAGCTACCATCATGTTTTCTGTCCTGTAGAACGCCGCCAATCGTTATGATGATTATAGAGAGAAGCAGTGGACAGCTAAGTTACACACAGATAGCAGTAACGATAATTCCACCTTTCCCAGAAACAACAATAAACGAGAGGAAAAATGCATATATTGTCATCACAAGCATGCCAAACAAAACATCTATATGATTCATATCACATATACCTCATCATCAGCATTCCAAATAGATGTTAATACAAGTCCTATTGGCAGTTTTGGTAATTTCTAAATGTTATGTTTGTGTGTACCGTAAATATATCAATATAAACCCTACTCCATTATAGCCTGATCTGCCATAAGCGGGTTTAGGAGGAACCTCCAGTGTGGTGAGAGGGTACGAAAGCAGAAAACCTATTCAGAATATTGTTCAGGCTAACTTCTGAGTATTCAGCTTATAGGGAATATCATAATGATCAAAATCAATCTGCTGCCCTCAAAGTTACACTTCGCATCTTTATCACAATTATCTTTATCAAACCAGCTGCCTCTCTTATTTCCATTTCATTCCTTTTATATCAGAACCATGACATGTGTAAGTGTTTGACTTACCTTGAGTCTGATATGTATAGCTTAGCAACCACTTCCTTTGTCTTTGTGTTAATGTCTGATAGTGCCGAGTTTTATATCGCCAGGGTCCTTATTTCTTTATTTTTTACGGTATTATATTCGGTATATCCACCTGATCGGTGACAACCAAAGTCCTTTTCAGGTTTTATTTTGCTTAATACGGTACACCTGATTGCTGAATATATAAAGTGACTTTTTGAGTTCTTATTACATTAAATATGGTATAATTGGCCTGGTTTATAACTTGACTTATACCCTCTGGGGTTTTATGGGTGTTTTTATGGGGTGAAATGTGGTATTCTCGACAGGCCTACTGTTATACTCATTAACAACTTGTTGGTAGCTACAGGTAATAGTAGTAACACAGGAAAATATGTATTGTTCATATGAACCATGGATACAGATAGCATTATTAAGTCTCTCTCAGCCTGTGGATGAAAAGATGAAAGTGGAAAGGAAGAGAAGATTGGCCAAAAAAAGACCATTTCATTTCAGACCAATTTATTGGTTGCCAATTTTTTTTCCACAAATAATTACAGTATCAACATTATGTCAACATTAACACGTAGCAGATCACCTAGCACTCAGCTGGTTTTACGGCCTTCCATCAGTGTTTTACAGATAATAGGCCGTCTGTTTCTCTTATTTTGATCATGGCCTATAGAGCAGGTTAGGAACTATTGTACACTGTACCAACAGCAATCCAAAGTTAAAATGTTTAATACAAGATAAAAACTTAATTCTGTGCCAAATTTGTCCTTTACAAAGAGAATTTGAAGTGAATATCAATTATGTATCTTTCATAAATCTGTTTACAATAAACAACTGTCAGGACATAACAGATTTTAAGATGTTGATGTTTTTTTGTTTTTTTTTAAAATTTAAAACCACAAGTACCGTAAAGATCCGCGCATAGGGTGCACTTTTTTAGAGGGTAGTTATTATATCTATACAAGGGAACAGTCCAAAACCAGTCCTGGAGAGCGACTATTTATTGAAACTTTTTCAGGGATTTTCTGAAATCATTTGAAATATACTAATAAGTGAAATAACTAATAAAATTTAGTGTAGTAATTCCTGATTGCATTGTCTATTTTTACCATTAAAAAAAGCTGTAATTTATAGTCAAATTACATGACAAATTCAGATAAATAGACTGTAACGTTAAGTAGAAATCTAAAAAAAAAAAAATCATCTCAAAAATGTACCTGTGCATTATACATGAGTGTACACAATTAATACATGAATATTTACAGTAGAAATTTCATAGCAGAAAAGGACAAGTTTATTTGTGTTAAATGCACAAGAACCAATAATAAATAAGTCAGGGAAGCATTTGTATGAAACATTTCATTTCTTAAAACTGCTTTTAATGTTGATATCATATACTTACATTATGGCATTACAGGAGATCTTTCTAAAATTCCGGTCTACTTTATTGTGTAAGACGTGGTGCTGAAGCACTTCAAACTCAAGAAAGTTTTGCTGAAAGATGGGTTTAAAATAATGGCTACCACAGAGAGATAAAATATATCATTTTCTTACTTACGCAGGCATAATCTTTGATAAACAGTTAAAGAAGACTTGTGCGGTGATTCTGTCTGGCACTTACACCAAAGAACTATTAGGGAAAGTGGTAACTCATGCATGTTTTAATCGCTCGGCGGCAGCTATGGGGACGCTACATGTTTCATAACAAAGCGCTTCCCTGGTTTGTAAATTGCTATTTTTGAACTATTAGTCAAATTAATTTATCCCCTGGCAATCCCAAGCTTCGAGCCCTTCCGAGTGCATGTTGTATATACCTCATGGGTAGAGTAGTTGTTCTTATATATTTACATTGCTCCCTTCTTCAGCTAAGTAAACTCTGACTGCGTATAAATAAGTGTATACGCAGTGAAAAAAAGCTCAACGGATCGATACTTGTTTCAATATGGCACTGTTCACGCTTAAGCGCGATAAAAAATCCAAGCTTATTTTCCTTTCGTTAGAATAGCTCTTCAGAGCTAAAGCTTCATGTTATATATATACAACAAAAAATAAAGTTTCTTGTATCTTCTTTATAGAGTGCTTACACACAACATAAAATATGTTAATTGCCAACTGCATTCATACTACCATATATGCCTTCAAAATAAAGGTAAATTCTTATATAAACCCGTCTTATCTCTAACAATAGTCCTGCCTGTTATCAATTTCAAAGTGTGAATAAATTTGAACATTATCAATACCATAGGGAAATGTTTTCTCTATGGGGTATTTCAAACATATAATGTATCACACTTTGAAATATTTATCGTAACTTTTGCTACCTAAATTATAGATAATATTTAAGTGAAGTCAGTTTGTATCTCAAGCTTTGCACGCAGCATTGACACTGGCGACATGACAATCAATGATTTGATTGGCCAACATGTTTAAATTCAAACTACAGATGCGAGCTCATCAACTGTTAACGGTTCAGCTGTGAGAGTAACCAAATTACATGGAAGGTTTCCTTAAATAGACCCTATAAAATCAAACAGACTTTTTTCCTATTAGTACTAGGCCATTAAGGAGCTGCATACATGCAATGGGTTTAATTGTTCAACTGTGTGCTCTTACTCCCAACGATCTCCTATACAGACACCGTGCCGAGAAGGCTCGCTCAGCTTACTGTGGTGCTCATGTAACCCCAACGCTGATGAAAATGAGCTCAACTCTTGTTACAGAAAACCTCCCAATAGACCAACCACTGGGATCTGTGTACAACAGAGTCACGGATATAAAATGGGGCAACGAACTCCAAATCAAACCATATCAACGACTTTTCTGCTAGTCAACTAACCTGAAACAAATACTTGTATAGATTTATATTGTACTGGTTCTACACCAATTGCAATCAACGCATACAAGGCAATGCTAAAAAGATGTGTGGTTCCTGTAAGCATATTCTCTTTTTCTGAATTATATTTACATAAGGTTAAATAAAATACAAGGAAAGTTTCTTTTTGACATATACATGGTCATCCAAAATTGGTCATAATAAGTTATTTGTAATGTCATTAGCGGTGCAAAAACATCGTATTAAGGTTTCTTTTATAATGATGGAAATCAACGGCCCACTTCCTGTTGTAAATGTCCCAGAAGATTAAGTTAATCAAAGGCTTAATCAGTAATGTCCTTCAATCAGATTGCATGAAATAGCTACCCCGTACAGGAAATAAACACAAATTGTAGATTAATACCATACCTGGTAAATTATGTAACACCTCACTGTAGTTGANGGGGGGGGGGGGGGGGGGGTATTTATCAACATATTTGTGTTTGTATCAACTATTAAGTGGTTGGATCAATTCTGATTTTTTTTGTCTCATTTTGATGTTAGAGCTTTATCATTACCTTGCTTTGTATAGAGGGAAACAATCATTTACATTTGCATGTGATTTTTCACAGGTTTTATTTTGGAACTCTTTTTTTATGGAAGATAAAAAGGTAACATATAACCTTAAGTCAACAAAGGAACAACGAACACATTTGAATGTCAGAGATGAGGCTGTAAACTGGGAAATGTTCACCCAGTCAAATATTTGCCCTTTCCAAACAAGTTCCACGTAAGCCCAATATTAATTTCACCTCTGACATTGGAAATATTGTTCATGGTAGTTTATTTACTAATGTTTATCGTGACAAGTTTACCGCATTTATATGGAAGGCGAAAAATGTGAAACTCAAACTACAGAAAAAGTTTGCAGGAATAAAGCACAGTGCTGGTGATCCAGAAATACTGTGTTTCCTGTCAAATTGTCTGGACTGTGATAGGTCTGAAAACTCGCACATTGTTGTATTAGAGAAACGCCAATCTGTCCCCTGGATGGATAGTGGGACAACCAGATTACTGATGGAGAGATGAATGATCGTATTTAAGCCATCTGTGTCAATTTCAATAATATTAAGGTAAACGTGTTTCTTGTTTCAACTGTACATGGTCAGATGCTTTGAGTCAATAAATAATTCACAACTATTACATAAAGGTTTCAGCATAAAACATTGCTAATAAAAATGTCAATGCTGTGCATTAGAATAATTGACTACGTAAAAGCATTTATATGTCGAAAAATGATCGCTATTATGTAATTTTACAGGCTGAATATAACTGAAATATGACAACCATGTTTATTTCTAGGTTAATTGATTATGAACCTGTTTTTCTGAGTGAATGAATAAACTGCAATAGCAATGCTCAACTTGTCATGAAACAAAAGGAAAAATAAATTAATGAACAATCCTCTATTTTTCCCCTTTTGATACAGTTGAGAATAGATGTACCTCAAGTTATGATTATGTACTACTTCAAAGTGCATACCGCGGGGGTATATCTCTTTGAGCCACATTTAATATCTGTGATATATTGTTTAATTTGAGCCAAGTAAAATACTAAATCATAAGCTGGAAAAATACACAATAAAGCATGTATTTATTATTTTCATAAATGGTCAGATAAGTCAAAAATCACATTCAAAATTTTTCAGGGGACATAACTCTTACACAAAACACAGGCACTATGCAAGGTAGCCTATACATGTACCCTTAACTTAACACAAATCACAGGTATAACAAGTAATGTAGTTTCACCCTCAAGGGAGATCACTCTAACACATATATCACAGGTATATTTAACCGATATATAACCTTATTTCTTGATCACACGTTAAATGTGTAAGATAGCTTATATTTTTAAATAGAAAAGAAACTTTTAAGGTTAACAGCTTTTCTTGGAATTCATACTAATTTGAGTAATAACAACAGTTACACCGGATGTTTATAACAGCAGTCAAAATTTGAGGAGGTGTATCACCCTTTGTGAAATATATGTAACACAGCTGTTGTCAATTTCAGTAATTAGAAAGTAAGGTCCATTGCAAGTCAATTAGCCAATCAAAACGTTGTGTATGATTAGCACACTTCTGTGAAATGTGCACCACATACACAGCCCATGTTAATTACTGTAAAGGCAATGTAGATTACGTTGTAATAATTACAGTGCAAGGTAAATTACAAGTTACAGACATTTAACACTAGTTTAATAATCCAGCCACCTTCTCCACAGCAAAATTGGTTGGATTGTGGAACCGTTGGATAATCAGGTAAATTTTGTATAGTGTAATACTGGTTATATATAGTGGGATAACTGGATTAGCGATTGCTATATATAGTGGAACATCTGGATTAGTGGCCAGTCGCTGGATCACAGTGGCTCAATTATACCAGATTACAATGTGGCAAAGCAGTGATTGACATACGTTGTACTTATATTTATTCATAAATATGAGCATCACATGATAATAATAATCTCTATGTATAATTAACACACAAAAAAATATCAATATGGCTGCATTATATCATGTGGTACAATTAACCTGCCTGATTAAATATACATCGCTACAATTAGAATGTCCATAATTATATACTGTGTATATGGTTATATTTACATTTGCATGGCACTGTCACTATATAGCCTCTTTTAAAGCTGTGTCGTTGATGGGACTTTAATTACCATGCAGCACGAGACACAATTCTTAGCGTATTAATACAACACTGACCGGAACTACAATATCCAATGTAAATAAACATGACGGCAGCTGGGCATTGTGAAACTTGACAATGTCATTTTAAATTTATGTGCAAAAGAAAAAAGTAAATAAAAATACTTTTATTACAACAAAAACAAGACCAATGGAAACAATTTTAACACTCATGCAATTTATCAGAAATATTGTGTTACACTGCACTGATCAACATGGGTTCGTTACAAATGACTGAAATACACATATTCTATAGACCTACTGACACATAAACATTTCAGACATTTGTAACGAAACCCTGTGCTCCGTCGCAAGATCACTCACTTCAAATGATATCAGTTTCACACGTCTCGCAGCCACGGTTTACCCAGTTTCTGATCACGACATGTCAAATAACGAGGTTGTTATATAATCTACCGACTGTAGTCCGATTCCCATACAATCAACAAATAAATTAGTGTCTGGATTCTTCATAAAATGAGCAAAGAGAAACTTTTGAATTAACTTCCAACAATAACTCCCTCGTGGAGGTCAAGGTCGGATTCACGGTGTTCACTGTATTTGTCCATGCGCAAAATTTGTTTCCTGGAAATATCGGAACAATTTCAAATCTAACTTTCAGCTCAGAGTTCTATTGATAAACTTAAATCACCCTATAGACATATCATACGCAATTGTATTGATACTGAATTGGGAATAAAATTGAAGTGTTTGTTAAAATTTCAAAGCACTACTTTGTTTGCCAATTAGCATGCGACAATACGCTGTTCAAATTATTGAACGAAATTGTGTGTACTGTCGATATGGCGGGTATTTTTAATTTTAAATATAAATTATAAGTTAAAAAAGAACATAAGAGGAAGAGAAACGTAAATATAAGTATTGAACTGTTTTTGTAAGGTATTTATGATCTATTTGAATGACACAGCATTGCAAGCAAACAACTCATAATGCGCTAGCTTGCATTATGTCGCTTGCTTGTACAGCTGTGTCATTCAAATAGATCATAAATACCTTACAAAAACAGTTCAATGCTTAAATATCAACCTGAGAAAGAGATACTGACCGAGACGAGTGGAGAGCGGATTTTGACCGAGACGAGTGGAGAGCGGATTTTGACCGAGACGAGTGGAGAGCGGATTTTGACCGAGACGAGTGGAGAGCGGATTTTGACCGAGACGAGTGGAGAGCGGATTTTGACCGAGACGAGTGGAGAGCGGATTTTGACCGAGACGAGTGGAGAGCGGATTTTGACCGAGACGAGTGGAGAGCGGATTTTGACCGAGACGAGTGGAGAGCGGATTTTGACCGAGACGAGTGGAGAGCGGATTTTGACCGAGACGAGTGGAGAGCGGATTTTGACCGAGACGAGTGGAGAGCGGATTTTGACCGAGACGAGTGGAGAGCGGATTTTGACCGAGACGAGTGGAGAGCGGATTTTGACCGAGACGAGTGGAGAGCGGATTTTGACCGAGACGAGTGGAGAGCGGATTTTGACCGAGACGAGTGGAGAGCGGATTTTGACCAAGACAAGTGGAGAGCGGATTTTGACCGAGACGAGTGGAGAGCGGATTTTCAACGGTGTATGTGCAATACATTTAATGTTATGATCACTTGATAGTTGATCCATCTTGCTCTTGTGGCACATCTTGTGAAAATGCTGAACAATATTTCTTCTGATGTCCACTTTATATTAACTATAGACATTTCATAACATTTTGGATATTCATCTGTTGATCTACTTACATCTAGTAATGTTTATCTATCTACTGATGATAATTTATTTATTCTCTCAAAAGTTCAGCAATACATTTCTGCTACTAACAGATTTAATTAAAATTATGACAGTTTTCATTGTCTCTTATACTTATATTTATTTATATATATATGTATATCTTAAATTTTGAGAAAGGGCTTGTGTGTGTATGTGTGCGTGTTTGTGAATGCTTATTTATCATATGTATGTGATGGTGTATGTGAGGGTGTATGTGTGTTATGGTATGGTTGTAAGTGTATATGAGTGTGTCTCGTTGATCCATGTACTAAATCTATGCTTCTTGTCAATTAATACCGGATAGGAGAAGACTTATATAGGCTAAGCCTGTTGTCTTATCCTATTGTGCAATTTTTTGTCCAATAAAATTTGTTGAAATACGAAAAATACATATAGAGTTGTGTGTACTTGTAACACCTAACCCTTTGGCCATATGTTTAGGCGACCTGACTGAGGTGTGGTCTGTATGTACCTACATCATGATTATGACCAATTTATACAATGTCCGCAGCACACAATTAATCACCGAAAACAAGCACCAGGTAATAGTTTAATTTGTAGTGGAGACTTATACATACATTTCATAATAATAATTCATAATCTCTGTCTAGTTTATTATGAAAATTATTTATTAGTTTATACAAATTAATTAATTAAAAAAGTACTGATAAAGAAAGCTTGTCTGACATTCCATGTATCTATTATCGTCCTCGTTAACAGCTGTGATAATAATGACAGGTTAGAAAACACCTAGGACAGGATAATTAAATTATCTTATCATTTAAATTGAACCATCAAGTTTAATTTTAATACCATAGAATGAAGCAATTTCACTGTCAATATTTAATATGACAAATAAAACAGAATAAAACTTAGCATGAAACATATATATTAGATATTTTGGTGATCAGGTTGTGGAGTGGTTAAGAGCCTTCACCTCTCCGATCGGATGTGAAAAGGTCATGTGGGGTCATGCACCTGCCTCCCAGACCACAGGGGTTTTCCCCATTTCCTCCTGCTTGAAGACCCCCTGCACACTAACATCTAGGCAAATAAGAATTACTAACTCATTACCCCTGAAATTTCATAATGAACTCTTCCAACCTTTGAATTGGAAGAGTTCAAATGTGTCTCCAGGGGTAAATGAGTTAATATAAGTGAACATAACTTGTTTCGTAGTTGTTGTGAAACAAATAAAGTTTAAATAAATATTATCAACTAAACATATTAAAATCCAGCTTTTTATAGGTCACAGGTGATTGACAAATACTGACTTAAGCACCAATACCTGTACTGTTGATTAAATAGCCTGGTACGGACGAGATGACCGCTGGGTTGGACACTATTCCATCAATAATATCGTTCCGTCTACAATTTAAGGACTGCAGTCTTCACATCAGGAACATCGATCTACTATGTCCAGGAAGTAACTATTATAAACATTCTTATCGTCATTCAAACATTATCCTGGATGACTAACTTCAAGAACACACGATAAAGATCAAAACCTATTTATAGAAGTATAATTATGCACTATAAATAACCTTAAGGTGTATTATACTAAGTTCTCATGTTCTCATCCAAGTGACGAAATATAGGTCGAAATATAGGTAGGTTAGTGTTGTCATAAATTTCCTTATGTTACATGTATCAATACAGTACACGCCCACTTAATACAATCTATATACACGTACCTTGTAATATAATACTCTATGGTCTACCTGTAATATGAATACCCCCGGCCCTATTTAACCCGCGTCCCTATTTATATTTAATGTCGCAACCACCCGAGACTAATTTAAACGCACATCTCATGATGTGACAATCAATACTAAAGTATTGTCACGATTTGAGTAAATATAGACTTCTGATTCCTTTTAAGAGATATCTGAGTCACAGTTTAACACGGAAACTTGTGTTGATGTTTCAAAATGCTTTTACCGGTAAATTAATTGGTAGCTAACTTTTCTAGAAATCCAAACAAAGATGGTATATTTGACGAAAGAAAATGGTACTTTGGATAAACCCATTTTGTATGTACGCAGGTTTCTGTTTATTTAAATACACACACCCTATTTATTGAAGGTACTCGACTATTGCGTAGATTTGTTTTTACACTTTGTTCACCGATTTAAAAAAATCAACAGCAAGTCTCTGTAACAGGCAATGACATTTTCTTTCCATTTTCAAATGAAAATTTCACATTTTACAGCAGCAAGTCATAAAAAAGCTATTGATCTGTCAAATTCACACACATAAACTAAACATAATAGGATCACTCAGAACAAACTAATTATATAGAGATCAGCACTGAACCAGTAAACCCCTTCAGACAGGTTACTACGGCACGACTCATCTGGACAGTAAATTATCTCAAAAGGATGCGAGGGTTGTTGGGTACAGGGTGCTCTTCCAAATAGCTTTTTATTTCACTATTCCATGTTTCATGACCAACTCAAGTCATGCATACATGTTCAGCCCAGGTCCACAGATATGGACTGGGACTTTTTCTGTATTTCTGTGTTCCCTCTCACATTCACACTAGTTTATATATGTTTTTAAAATATACTGGTGCCCTATGTTGAATTTTCCTCTCTTAACTCTTTCATCCAATCAAATTTGAGATTTTACCGGCTATAATTAAGAGTATATGTACAACAGATTTGTTTAAATGTTTATGCAACCTCTGGTTTGAACTCTATTGAAACATGAAGTATACCTAGCTACATCACTAACACAAGGTATATGCAGCACGCTTCATTTAGGTCAATGTGACCTTCAGCTCAAAGTAATAGATCATAAACATGCAAAGCAAACATGGGTAAAATGTTTTTGGTTACAAAACCAAATTAAGAATTTCCCTGTTTTTTACCAACAATTTGTATATATGTTACATCAACATTTCTTTCAGTATTTTTGCGTCATGATACGAGAGTATATTTAATATATGGTGTATATTTAAATCTTTAAGTAGTTAGGCCAATGAACTATGTTTTTACCACCATCCCTCGTATTCTAATCAAAATCCACATATATTGATCTGTTTGGTGGTGCGGAATCCTTTGAGGTCCAGATCACAATCTCCATTAGGTACATTGCGTTGATATCATTTGAAGCGGCACCAACAGAGCTGGAGAAAAGGGACCTTTTACATGACACACAGAGCTAGCTAGCAATAACAGGATGCTTCCTTTTGTACCTATGTTAGTCTCAAAATAACACTGATGTTTGTTTGATTGCCTAGATGTATATATTCATCAAGGACCAATACATACAATGCTGTGTAGGTTTCAAATGTTATATTATTTTGCCTCTCCAGCAATAAGCCCATGCCTGGTAATAAGCCCATCCATTACAGTTCATTGATTACCTACGTTAGTCTCAAAATAACACTGATGTTTGTTTGATTGCCTAGTTATTCATCAAGGACCGTTATCAATACATACAATGCTCTGTTACATTATTTTGCCTCTCCAACAATAAGCCCATGCCTGGTAATAAGTCCATCCATTACAGTTAAGTAGAAATTCCCCCCAAAAAGCTTCTCATTCTCCTGTTACAAGCTTCTGCTATATACATCAGGGCCATTTTAATCTATAAACACATATATTGTGCACAACAACAACTTATATCTACAGGAAAAGCAACAGTCTGGACTTCAATTGTCTGCAAAATTTACCTTCCAGAAGATAATACATTATATTCCTGCTCAGGGAGCCTTCATTCCTTATAAAACTTTTTTCTAGATTTGAAAAGATGACACAGTTCTATAATCAAACAAATTTCTGTTAGACCTGCATTGGTGTCATGAACATTGTCAACCAATTCACCCCTAAAGTCACATTGGAACCTTACCAAATCAAAGACTGGGCAAGTCCAGTTTAGATATGTAGGGGTGAATGAGTTAATAAGTTTTGTATGTGTTTTGTGTAAAAAAGCAAGGTCTTTCCATGCACTGGTACTGTTGTGGACAGACTTGGGACCCATCACCTTCAACCTGGACAGTTTATCAGCTTAAGTATCTGATCAACAGTTAGCTATATAGTGACTCAATCTATGACACTAAATGTATAGCCTCAGACGATTCATACCGTACAGAAATAGAGTAAGAATTACCTACCCTTGTTAGCATACACTGTATACAGGTCCTTTCAATCACTGTCCAGGTGTAGATTTTCTGAAGAAAAAAACAACAACAAAACTGTAAAATAACTCTAAATGATTTCAAGCTTAAACAATAATTTGCAACAACCAACTTGATATTATTCATATTATGAACAATTTCATCAGGATGTGACACATTTGTTTTATTGTACAAACCATTCCACTCGTAAATATTTCGTACAATAATCATCCAAGATACAAGGTATCTAATAAATCACCTATCTTGTTCTTTTGTAACAGTGATATAAATTCACTTATAAAAGTGTTCCTTTTGAACATGAAACTAAACCGCATTTTTGTTGTTGTTGTGAAATTTCAACATCCCAAAAGATGAAGATAAGTTAGATAGTATTGTCCTAATTCCCCTTAGAATCCTGTGACCTTATACTGAAAATTTCTAACTACCTCCAAATACAACAGCCAAAGTGTGAAGATCATTTACTGTAGTGCTGCAACATTTCTATAAGGGGCTTTAACTAGATATAAATGAGAAGATGAAGCAATAATCAGAATCTGAGGGTTCCTCAGTACAAATCTGTAGAAAGTGAATGTATATTCATTTATATGCATGGAATGCTTTTAACAATTTCAATGTAGGGAAAGTTGATTTCTTTATTTTACATTACAGGTTTGTTATATATTACCCTGCCATGTGCCTGGCAGTGTAACCCCCCTCCTCCTGGGTATTATTTTTATCAACAGTGACCTTGACCTTGATAATAGAAACTTTTTAAACTCCTATAGCACATAATAAATATCATAGTGTAGCACAATATCAAATTACAAAAAGATTAGTCTTTTTGATTCTGAGATAATGTCGGAAATGAATGATATAACAGACAGACAGATGGACACTGTGATTACTATATAGGTCAACAGCATCTCCAATGCTAGACACGAATGATTTATTAAATAACTCAAAAAATAAACTACTCCCAAAGGATTAAAAATTTTGGGAAACTCAACCATTCATTGATAACAAATTACAAGCACTTTCTTTTTTTCCAAACAACAAAAATCATCTGTTACATACATATTTAAGCTAACAATGCTTAACACGGCAGCCGCATTGCAGGAATTATAAAACTCTTCACAATCACTTAATTCATTTAGAAAGACAATATGAAAGAAGATCCAACAACTATTTGCCACGGAAGGTAAGGATTCTTACCCACTAACAATGATATGCTTTAAATATGCCTGACACAGCCATTAATCACTCTGACATGGAAAATCAGTCAACTTTTAATGATATATGATTGCTCCTTATAAAATCTGGCATCTCAAGGTGCAGTCTGAATAACAGTATCCTAATTTAATTCAATAAGAAGTTATCACAAAAATTATGTAATCAATAAGAATCCACTCATGTTTCATCTGTTGCAGCCCTGTGTTTGCGGTTAGCACACATTTCCATCAGGGACGATATTTTCAATTCTAAAACAAGATATCTTTTTATAACTGGCTCTGTTAAGATGTTCATAAAAATAGAATTGTAATTCATAAGTGAGATCATTTACCATCTGACAGAAATCAATGTATGAGTAGTTTCATGTTGATGATGATGTGGGTGTTTATTGCCGTTATAACCCTTAAACCGAAACCTGAAGTCACCCATATGATAATAACACTGAAACCCATACCTTTATGTCCCTATATACTTGGTTGTGGGTATAAATAAAGACTTTCCTTCTGGTTAATACACTGTTATATAGACCTGATCAATTTACAAGGATCTTGGATTCATCACCTACAATATCACTCTTAAAGGTTGAAAACACCCTCGACTCATAAAAGGACCAATTATCTGAAGAAGAGAATAATCAAAATACTTTCAACTTGGTGATTGGAATGGCTGCGAATATCCACTGGCCCAAGTTGCTAGTAAAATCTGGCATTTCAAAGTCGGAACTTAACTAGAAGCCGTCTGACCAATAAAGAGTCGCTTCCAATCGTTGTACATAAGAACCGAGACACACCTTCAGAAAACTGTCGCTTTTTGTTTTTTTGTCTGTTTGCTTCTACATGATCTGTCAAATGTTTTTAAAAACTGATACCACAGAATGATGTTTTTATGTTGAAGAGACTTTTTTTTCTTTATCCCCAAAATAATAATACCGACCAAATTTAGCTACCAATCTTATGCACTGAAATGAGGACAACTAATGGTGATGCATGAATCTTCAACCTCAACATTTGTTAAAGAATCAAAATCACACAACTACAATGAACCTGTGAAAACAAAGACCTGTACAATATGGACTTGTACTTCCAAGCTATTCTAGTCTCGGGTTGAAGATAACCTGAACAATTATACAATTATTTCACATCTCACTGGAGGAAAGCCAATGTCAATATTACAAGATCTTGTATATCCCCGTGGTTTGCTTGTGAAGAAAGGAGACTGTCAATTTTGATGCATTAGGGGTCGTGTTGCCTTATTAATCAAAGGAGCATCACACTTTTTTCCCTTTCAGTCACAGCTACTTTGAATATCTTTGTATTGTGTTTCCATAGTGACAAGTATACTGTGAAACAGAGGGTGTTCACTGAATGGGAGGGTATAGGGAGGTAGACCTTCAAGGGTGATGGGGGGGGGGGGGGGACACATTGACAATGATGAGGGGGATTACAAGATTAGGGAATATGACCATGGGGCTAGGGAGGAGAAGGGGACCAGGAGGTTGAATAAGGAGCCAACAACTTAAGGGAAGCTTGAGGGGGCCATGGAGGGCAGGAGAAAGGGACCATTACCCGGGGTACAGGGATTGGGGACAATGAAATTCAGGACACTAAAAACATAGGGCATCAGCTTGTTAAGTATCAGATATTTATCCAAATATAGCAATACTAACTGTGATAATTTGATAAAGTTTGACAGCCACCTGTTGTTGTGGAAGACATTCACATGTTTGATAATCTAGGAGTATTTAAGCTCCTCCTACAGATTTGATCAAATTTGTGTGTAAGTACCCATTGTACTCTGTGTAATACATGGTGACATGAGTACTGTGTAACGAACATGTAATTTCCTGAGTAACTATAGCTACATAAATATGGGCTCAGAAAGGATTAAATTGAGAAACAAAAACTAGGCTTGTCATTCCAAGTCCTGACTGGACGTACAACCATGGCTGTCCTTGTACACAAGATACGTCTCTTAAATGCTGTAATGAATATTCAGTAGAACAATAGTACATAAATATCACAAGAAAATAAAATCACAGAAAGATTTTTTTTGCATTTTTGCATAATTTAAGATATACATTGAAATCTAGAGGTTGCACCCTGCCTGTTGTTTAAAAAAAGTTTCAACCCAGATAAAAGACTTAGGTTCATTGTGAGAAGAGCTCAAACTGAGTCCCATCCTGTTTCAATGTTTCGACAGATAAGTAAACGGAATCCCATCCTGTTTCACTGTTTTGACAGGTAACTTCTACAAATAAGTAACTGTTTAACTCCCACCTTCCATACATCTATGTAGTATTGTAATGCCTTATTTGGATCCATCCTTGATTAAGTGCAGATTAGTTTCGTGGGCATTCCACTGTGATCAGGTAAGCTTACTAATTGAGATTGATTTTTGGAAAGATTTCGTTTACACCGCAACAGTCCACTGCTTTCACAGACGTAGCTAGTCGCCTAGAGCCCCAGCAGATTGGAATATCGTGATCTTGTACAGGGATGTGATCTTGTATAGGGATGTGATTGATATTGATGTTAAATGTTCTTAATTTGCTCTCAAATTATGCTTACTTTTTCCAGGTGTGTTGTTCTTTATTTGGAGGTTTGTGTTTTTATATTTCCATTTCTTCTCCAGTTAAACACAATATAGAACTTCTAAATGTAACCGATTAGGTCTGCCGATTAAACTGAGTAGGTTTCCCTTGGCAATGTGAGCAAGAAAACAACTCAAATTATGTAACAATCACCGATATGTGCTGAAAATCCCCGGTTCATTAAAATTCAATGGACACCTCCCTGTCTGACACTTATATAGGTAAGGACAAACTATATAGCTCCCAGCTGTCTGACACTTATATAGGTAAGGACAAACTACACCTCCCTGTCTCACACTTGTATAGGTAAGGACAAACTACACCTCCCTGTCTGACACTTATATAGGTAAGTACAAACTACAGCTCCCTGTCTGACACTTATATAGGTAAGTACAAACTATACCTCCCTGTCTCACACTTATATAGGTAAGGACAAACTACAGCTCCCTGTCTGACACTTATATAGGTAAGTACAAACTACAGCTCCCTGTCTGATTCTTATATAGGTAAGGACAAACTACAGCTCCCTGTCTGACGACACTTATTTAGGTCAGTACAAACTACAGCTCCTGGCCTGTCTGACGACACTTATTTAGGTAAGTACAAACTACAGCTCCTGGCCTGTCTGACGACACTTATTTAGGTAAGTACAAACTACAGCTCCTGGCCTGTCTGACGACACTTATTTAGGTAAGTACAAACTACAGCTCCTGGACTGTCTGACACTTATATAGGTAAGGACAAACTATAGCTCCCTGTCTGATACTTATATAGGTAAGGACAAACTACAGCTCCCTGTCTGACGACACTTATTTAGGTCAGTACAAACTACAGCTCCTGGCCTGTCTGACGACACTTATTTAGGTAAGTACAAACTACAGCTCCTGGACTGTCTGACACTTATATAGGTAAGGACAAACTATAGCTCCCTGTCTGAGACTTATATAGGTAAGGACAAACTACACCTCCCTGTCTCACACTTGTATAGGTAAGGACAAACTACACCTCCCTGTCTGACGACACTTATTTAGGTAAGTACAAACTACAGCTCCTGGCCTGTCTGACGACACTTATTTAGGTAAGTACAAACTACAGGTCCCGGCCTGTCTGACACTTATATAGGTAAGGACAAACTAAAGCTCCCTGTCTGATACTTATATAGGTAAGGACAAACTACCGCTCCCTGTCTGACACGTATATAGGTAAGTACAAACTACAGCTCCCTGTCTGATACTTATATAGGTAAGTACAAACTATAGCTCCCTGTCTGACACTTATATAGGTAAGTACAAACTATACCTCCCTGTCTCGCACTTATATAGGTAAGGACAAACTACAGCTCCCTGTCTGACGACACTTATTTAGGTCAGTACAAACTACAGCTCCTGGCCTGTCTGACGACACTTATTTAGGTAAGTACAAACTACAGCTCCTGGACTGTCTGACACTTATATAGGTAAGGACAAACTACCCCTCCCTGTCTGACACTTATATAGGTAAGTACAAACTATACCTCCCTGTCTGACACTTATATAGGTAAGGACAAACTACAGCTCCCTGTCTGACGACACTTATTTAGGTCAGTACAAACTACAGCTCCTGGCCTGTCTGACGACACTTATTTAGGTAAGTACAAACTACAGCTCCTGGCCTGTCTGACGACACTTATTTAGGTAAGTACAAACTACAGCTCCTGGACTGTCTGACACTTATATAGGTAAGGACAAACTACCGCTCCCTGTCTGACACGTATATAGGTAAGTACAAACTACAGCTCCCTGTCTGATTCTTATATAGGTAAGGACAAACTACAGCTCCCTGTCTGATACTTATATAGGTAAGGACAAACTACAGCTCCCTGTCTGACGACACTTATTTAGGTAAGTACAAACTACAGCTCCTGGACTGTCTGACACTTATATAGGTAAGGACAAACTACCGCTCCCTGTCTGACACGTATATAGGTAAGTACAAACTACAGCTCCCTGTCTGACTCTTATATAGGTAAGTACAAACTACAGCTCCCTGTCTGATTCTTATATAGGTAAGGACAAACTACAGCTCCCTGTCTGACGACACTTATTTAGGTCAGTACAAACTACAGCTCCTGGCCTGTCTGACGACACTTATTTAGGTAAGTACAAACTACAGCTCCTGGCCTGTCTGACACTTATATAGGTAAGGACAAACTAAAGCTCCCTGTCTGATACTTATATAGGTAAGGACAAACTACAGCTCCCTGTCTGACGACACTTATTTAGGTCAGTACAAACTACAGCTCCTGGCCTGTCTGACGACACTTATTTAGGTAAGTACAAACTACAGCTCCTGGACTGTCTGACACTTATATAGGTAAGGACAAACTACAGCTCCCTGTCTGAAATTTTGTTTGTTTGTTTTTCAAGTACGAATATATCAATTATCATATTCTAACATAGATATGTTAATCCAAGTGAATACTACATACAATGCTAAATTATTTATTTATCATTTAATACATTTTATGAAGAGAAATGCCTTCTATGTGTTATTGTTTATAACAACAATTAATTTTCATTGATTAACTATGTCAAATTTCTTCAGAAACATTCGGAAAATCATTCTTTCATTTTTCAGAGAAATTGTGCTGATTGGATAATAACATAATTAATTGAGAAATCATCATGATGAGATGATAGCAGACCAGGCAAGCCCACACACTCACCCATTTCTTCATGATAAGGATTTCAGGTTTATATCCGTGTATACTTTGATACACAGCCTACAGAGGATCTTGCATCCTTTGTTACAAAGTTAAGCCTAACAAGACACTTTGCCATGGTTTCCTATAGATTCATGTAATATTAGGCCTATTTACTGGTACAAATTTATAGAAATTATTTCCCCCTTGTGTTCATTACCCATATAACTGAAACGCTAATATATTAAATAAATCATTCTCAGTATATTATAGTATTGTGTCAGTTAATCAATTACCAACACCTGTTACAGAGATTTTATAGGTGATCTCCCGTACAGCTGTTGTTCCTCTCATTGTAGATTACTAACTTTGATTTATACATAAAAGGTTAATTGTTTTATTAGGACCCACTGTTTAATGTTCAATCTCAACTATAGAAGAATTTGTATGACATAAATTGCATTATTAAATTCTGACAGTAATGAAACAGCTTATGAATAAATCAATTTTAGAATCAATTTCTCTAACAACAAATATAAGTGTGGTCTAGAAAATAATGATAAGTTTCAAAATGACAGGTTGTGGAAATGATTAAAATAGCATTTTATTATGCTTTTTCACAAAAATGTTCCAATTTCAAATACCAAATGACTTGTTAAAAGATAAATTCTCAAAAATAAAAATAACATTGAACATTTATGCATATGCTACAGTAGATTTAAGGAGATTTAAAAAAAAAAACTCATATTTTTCAATCTGATGAAACCTGAGGCTCAGAAAAATTCAGGTTACAAGTTCTTATGCTGATTTGACTTTGATTTCATTGTCTACACATGAACACTTTAAAAGACGCTTCCGTTGTGGCTCTATAACAGATTGCATGTTAATCATCATATCCTCTTTATGAACTTCTCAAATAAATACACACACTGACATTGATACAGCTATTCACTTAGGGACACGAGTAAAGAAGGTACTTTACTGTCATAACTTACGGTGCAACCTACTTATTTATTGAATGTTCAGAATGACCTGTTATGTTTTCGTACAGTACCAATACTACCTACAGAGACAGCAGTAATTCTTTACAAAAATACTGGTATGTACTGATGGAAACCTCGGTACAGACAACAACTAGAAGAAAAAGTTTGTTAAACCTGTGCGTTGCCGAAGCTTCCATTTTGATGGAGATGCAGCTAAAAGCAAAGTTAAAGCAAAGAAATGGAACTAAACACAAAGTCTAATCAAAGTCGGTGAAATAAAAAAGTAGGTCACAGTGACCTACATTTGATAGAAATTCTCGAGATGCATCCACATATGAATTTTGATGACTTCTAGCGTTAGAGTTACAAACTTGTTAACACAAAGTCTAACCAAGAATGTCATAGGAAAAAAGATATAGACCAATGAAACATTCATGCCTCCTCCAATTATTAATAGAACAGAAATAAACATAGGGCGATATGATTTGAACGCAATTCCTGCTGCCTGTAGGGAACACGGTACCGATTCAATCAAATACAGATGTTTATAATTTTGGGTACCACAGGTAATGTATTTCTTAGCCTAATGAATATTGCTGGGCTCCTGGTTGGCCAGTTACTGATGATTATACGTATCAAGTTATTACAATTGTGACATGATTATACTGCTAGGGATATCACAAGCCAAAGCTGGTACGTGGCTGTTCCATTATTTGGAGCCCTACCTTCAAATTGAGTGCCAAATGGATTTCAAATGTTTATTACTTTTCTCCATTTCCTAGAAGATTATCATGCAAAAAATAAAACAATCCCAATACCTCAGAGCCATTTAATGGTGAGGAGGTATTGAGAAATCTTTTATCCTGGCAACCTGTTTTAGTACAGTGTAGCAAAACTTTCCACTCTGGAGTGTTCAGGGTATGTTACCCTTCTGTTATCCTGGAGTGTTCAGAGTCTGTTACCCTTATGTTATCCTGGAGTGTTCAGGGTCTGTTACCCTTCTGTTATCATGTGTATAGGAACTTTGGCACACATTTTGAACCCATACTGCTAGCTTATATCTCAAAAAACGAATAGATACACATGTATGTACCCTTAACTCCAAGCAAGGCAAGAAAACACAATTTGAATAACAAAAAGCTAATATATTTTTGTTCTTAATTTCAAATGTAATGTTAAGAATAGAAATAAAAATTATGCAGATCCTCAAAATGCTGTCACTGTTTTAATTGTTAATACTGTATATTAGTAAACTAACAAACTACAGCATCAATCACAATTGACCTAGATGGAAAGATAGTGTTGTTTAATGAGCCATCTCCACATTCCTGAGTGGTGTAAAACTACATTGGGCGCTACAACACATGTACAGCGAACCCCTCACAGATTAATGCAGTCAACATGATACAGTGTATCTAGACATATTGTACTGCCTGTAACCTGCTGCTATTGTGTGTGGTTCATAGCAGATCAGAAAGTAATGGAGGAGAAGTGTGGAGGGGGTTAGAAAGTCATGGGAGGGGGAGGAGAGGAATTTCTAGTACTCGGATATGGGGAAAACCAAAACGATAAAAAAACATGAACAGTATGTATACACCTTACTGTTCTCTTGCAAATCATAGAATAGCAATTTCTCCAAATTTTCAGAATATCAATACATTAAATTAAGGTAACAGTACATTTGTTTAATAATGTTTTGCACCTGCAGTTGTTGTCATGGTGTTTAATTGTTCAACATTCAAGCCTCCTTAAAAGCTAAAACGGCTCTACAATAAGAAATCAGGTAATACTCCATAGAATTTATCCTTCAATAAAAGGCAATATGATTCTTGAATTTAACACAATGCACACCTACAATACCTTAGATATTACAAGTGCCTTGAAGATGCACACAAGGCAAGGTAGGAAGGACGGGGAAAATTAAAAGGACAAGCCCGGAGTGATGTAGGTCACACACCTTATTACTTCACAGACTGTACAACAATTATGTGTCTTCATAGTGTTATATTAAAACTTTATCGTAAAATCATGGTGAAATATCTATATCTAAGCAGTGCAATCTTCCTATCTTATATCAAAATAGTGACATCTATAATGAATTATGTATACGTTTCTTGTCAAAAATAACAGCCAATCACTGTTGTCAAGTTTTACCAGTCCGTCCTTTCTGGAGCAGGAAGTTTTAAAGCATCTTACAAAACAGGAAACTTCCATGTACAGCATTGATTGTCGAAGACATTTCATTATGTGACACTGAAGACTTTAATAAAAGTGCAAAATACACAAAAAAAAGTTACAAAATCATCACTATACTTACTTCAAAGACGTATAAATTAACGTCTCGTCAACATTGTTTACATCCGTAATAGAAATTATATATGGCAATTTATATACACCGTAAAGTCTGGTATAAATTGCTTCAGTTTATAACTGAATCATTAAACTTTTTATCAAAACAATTAAAATAGCATCCTCACAACACAGGCTCATCTGTGCCACTTGGAACATTGGATCCTTCCAGCTGAGAAGTTGAATGCAAGTCAAACATTCTGACGACTAAGTTTGTGGGGATAGCTTTTAACCTGACAGTGAGGAAGTAAGATCTGTTCAGTGGCTGAGTATGTTACAGCTACATATATACAGGGGCAATGTGTAAACTATGGACTACCACCAAAGACACAGTTATGTTCTGGTGGCCTCTTGTCAAACATGGACCTATGGACTACCACCAAAGGTACAGTCATGTACTAGTGGCCTACTGTCAAACATGGACCAATGGACTACCACCAAAGACAGTCACGTACTAGTGGCCTATACTGTAAACATGGACCTATAGACTACCACCAAAGACACAGTCACGTACTAGTGGCCTACTGTAAAACATGGACCTATTGACTACCAGCAAAGACACAGTCATGTACTAATGGCCTACTGTAAAACATGGACCTATGGACTAGCACCAAAGGCACAGTCATGTACTAGTGGCCTCCTGTAAAACATGGACCTATGGACTACCACCAAAGACAGTCATGTACTAGTGGCCTACTGTAAAACATGAACCTATGGACTACCACCAAAGACACAGTCATGTACTAGTGGACTACTGTAAAACATGGACCCATGGACTACCACCAAAGACACAGTCATGTACTAGTGGACTACTGTAAAACATGGACCCATGGACTACCACCAAAGACACAGTCAGGTACTAGTGGCCTACTGTAAAACATGGACCCATGGACTGCCACCAAAGGTACAGTCATGTACTAGTGGCCTACTGTAAAACATGAACCTATGGACTACCACCAAAGACACAGTCATGTACTAGTGGCCTACTGTAAAACGTGGACCTATGGACTACCACCAAAGACACAGTCATGTTCTGGGGGCCTTCTGTAAAACATGGACCTATGGACTACCACCAAAGACACAGTCATGTACTAGAGGCCTACTGTAAAACATGGACCTATGGACTACCACCAAAGACAGTCATATACTAGTGGCCTACTGTAAAACATGGACCTATGGATTACCACCAAAGACACAGTCATGTACTAGTGGCCTACTGTAAAACGTGGACCTATGGACTACCACCAAAGACACAGTCATGTACTAGTGGACTACTGTAAAACATGGACCCATGGACTACCACCAAAGGTACAGTCATGTACTAGTGGCCTACTGTCAAACATGGACCAATGGACTACCACCAAAGACAGTCATGTACTAGTGGCCTACTGTAAAACATGGACCCGTGGACTACCACCAAAGGTACCGTCATGTACTAGTGGCCTACTGTAAAACATGGACCTAGGGACTACCACCAAAGACACAGTCATGTACTAATGGCCTACTGTAAAACATGGACCTATGGACTAGTACCAAAGGCAGTCATGTACTAGTGGCCTACTGTAAAACATGAACCTATGGACTACCACCAAAGACACAGTCATGTACTGGTGGCCTACTGTAAAAGATGGACCTATGGACTACCACCAAAGACACAGTCATGTACTAGTGGACTACTGTAAAACATGGACCCATGGACTACCACCAAAGGCACCGTCATGTACTAGTGGCCTACTGTAAAACATGGACCCATGGACTACCACCAAAGGCACCGTCATGTACTAGTGGCCTACTGTAAAACATGGACCTATTGACTACCAGCAAAGACACAGTCATGTACTAATGGCCTACTGTAAAACATGGACCTATGGACTAGTACCAAAGGCAGTCATGTACTAGTGGCCTACTGTAAAACATGAACCTATGGACTACCACCAAAGACACAGTCATGTTCTGGGGGCCTTCTGTAAAACATGGACCTATGGACTACCACCAAAGACAGTCATGTACTAGTGACCTACTGTAAAACATGGACTACAAATATTGTCACATTCTTTACATGGAATCGACCAATATTAAACCATTGACCAATGACAAAGTTTCATCAGAATCTGGTCATTTTTTGAAACAAAAGTATTACCTGGAAACAGCAACCAATCAGAGCACAATACGTTAATTGTTTTTGTTTACTAGTGGAATCATCTAGGAGCGGGTCCATGTGAGGGTAGGGGACTGGGGGACTAGGGGACAGGGTGAGCCCCCCCCCCCCCCGACGCGGCGAAAAATGAAAATAAAAATATTAAGATCCGTCTCAGAATCATTTTCAAGAGGGCTAATCCACTAAGTACATGCAAAATTGAGACATTCTCCATTTTTTTTTTTTTTTTTTATGTATTTTATATTTTCAGCATACATAATTTCTGAAGAAAAAATTCAATATGCACTGGCAGTGCTTTTGTTTTTGTTGTTGTTTATCCTTAGAATATTTTGTGGATTCACCTGCGTATAGGCAGCTCTGCGCCTGCCCATAATCAAAGATATTTTACGATGATGAAGTTGACAGGGAGAGTAGTAATGACTTGTCCTTTACAAGTTGTAAGACACAGACACTGATCAAGAAGACAGTCAATGGGTTTTTTTTCGACACATATTTAGGAGGTAAAGGAATGTTTGACAGATTATCGATTTCTGCATGAAGCACTATCAATGTGGATAAAATATGGGTGCGACAAGAGAAATATGTTCTATCTTCCTTGAATACAACAGTGACAAAAAAATGTGCATGAAAAATTTATCATAACTGAATGTCATTTGCAAAGTACTTTCTCCCATTAAATCAAAATGATGTAGATTTCCTAGATGTTGTAATTCAAAATACTGGCATTTTAAAGTTCACACAAGGTGACAATGATATATTCGGTTTTTAACCAATAAAATGTTATGCTTTCCTGATGATTTCTACTTGTCAATAGTAGCATAATGAAACGTGACTGATACCAACACAAACTAATCAATCGGAGAATATTTTTAGATTTTGCTTGAAATAAACACCCACGTATCTATTTCTCTGTCACTAAATGTTCCTCTCTTGTAAAAGTGCGCAAAAATGAGGTTTTTTGTTTTTATAAACACCATCAATATTTTATAAAATGTCACCGATATCAATCATAGTGTTATGTGTTTCAAGTTGATGATGCTTGTTCAAATGATTCACTAATTTAACTCATTCACCCCTGAAGACACATTTGAACTCCTCCAATTCAATGGTTGGAATAGTTCATTATGAAATTTCAGGGATTTCACTTCTAATGACAAGTTCCTAGCACTTCACGTTAAATGTATTGTTAAATATATCATTCAAATATTTTCGAATACATACACTTTACAAAAAGTATAATGAAAATCATTCATCAATGATTGCTATTCATGCTTGGCATTTATGTAATAAAATAAATAAGTTTAGACTTAAAAGTTTAAATCCTATTTTGAAGTACATTATAATTACGTGTAATAACTTAAAACCTGGAGAAGGAAGTGTTTCAGCCAGGGAAATTCTCTGTCAATAATTCTTTTTTAACACATTCTCCCACGGTCAATATTGCCGTTCACATGTAAGCTGTACATGTATGCTGATACTTACTGTCATCATAATTTGTCCTTATTACGGAGGACAAAAAACAGCAAAAGTTAAACTACAGCAAACCCTTCCTGGTCTTAACTCTAAGTTTAATGAAGTAATCTACATCCTGAAAAAGTTCTTTAAAAATGACAATTTGTTTCTAATTTGGAAAAATACCTAGGGCATTCATTCATTTCAAAGCCAAATGTTTCTGTACTTCAGTACATCATGTTTTTTTCAAATTCAAATGGTGTTTGGCATACTTTATTAACTTTAAACTACATTTAAGTGTCATATTTCTGGGACTCATAGTAAAGTCAAAACATTAGTCTACTTCACTAGCCCAAGCTTAAAGTTATAATTGTGGTGTGCTTGCTCTAACATTCCAACTTTTGAATTTATCATAGGCGTGTCACAGGTCTCATTGTTTGTGTACCACAATACTTAAAACATGTATATATATATATATATATATATAGGAAGACATTGAATTGGAGTTGTGTGCCACACCCCTGTAGAAAATACAGAACATAAAAATAATCCCACAGATCCAAATGTATTCCAAAAATAATATTTTCTATCTATAAATAAATCTTATTTGACTTGTAAACATTTACGTAGATCACTTTTACTCCTTATATTTACCTGATGTGTCCTTTTGAACTCAGTTCGCGTGACACATACTTCAATAGACTTTAAAATATTGTAATCATCACCAACATTAAAGTAAGAGCCAAAGGTTGACAAGGAAAGTGTCTACTGTATTTTACACCTGTTGTCCTCGTTAAGGTGATACAGGTGACACACCATGCACAGGTAACCAAGCGTAGACGTTGACCTACATTTTGACCTTTAATGCTCTTACAACAAGCTTAACACTACAAAGACTTAAGGACTATGTCTCAGCTCTTAAAATGTTTCTAGAAATAGATGTACTATATGTAAATTGATTATTAAATATACATATTTACTTTTCAATATTTGCTGATTATTTTTTTTAACACATATTACGCTATTGAAGTTAACTGTGCAAATTAAAAGAAATAGGTGAAGGTGTTAATACTTGTTTGGTACTTGACAAGCTTAAGAGGCTATTAAACTCACAGAATGTACATACTTAGAGTTTATATTTACATTTCTATAATCATAATAGCTCCTCCACCGTTGCACACCTGGTTGGACCTTACTTATAAAAACATTGAATGAAAAAGTAGAATTTTTTTCAAATCAGTTGACAATATACCAGGGCAGTCACAAGGAATTTACAACAGATTGTTATATCATGTTCATCCGTATTTACGTCTATTTGTACACCAAGGAGTTAAAAGTGATACATGAAATGTTGAAAATTTCAAAAGTTCATGTCCAAATCTCTCCCCTGGATTTCAGAATAACAACATCAATGTGATCAGGAAATATAACCAGGGACATTTTTTGAGCACACAGTTTTGTCAGCATATCAGAATGGACAAGGTTTTAACTATTGACCTGAGACTGTTGCGTTTGGAAACACATATCTCAACACACTTTCAAGAGAATGAACTGACCTATCAGTACCAGTCTGTGGATAATATCTAAGTATAAGGTCAAGGTCATATTTTCCTTAAGGACATATTTATTGGTAACAGATCAGAGGTATATCTGATCGTCACATTAAATAATTGAAGAGATTCCTATTAAGAATTTGTCAGATCGTCACTAAATTACAGACATGTTTCAAGGTGAGGGGGAGGTCAACGAAACATACATTGTTATTTACAGGTATCGTGTGTCATTTAACCATTTGTCAACAAACGTAATTCTACCCCTTCCATGTCATATGTACACCATGAAAGTTATTGATTTTGCAATAGACGCTGTCATCACTATTAATTATCTCAATCAACGTCAGACATAACAGCTGTTTCGTCCACGTCCTGGATGTGACCCCGAAAAACATGACCCTTGGGGTTATACAAACCCATGAAATCGGATACAAATTGTCTGAGGATGAATGAGAGTATGAATTACATTAATTATGAATACGTTTCCAGCTACATTACCGTCATCAATGTCTCAATTAGTGTTCAAATGTACTGAACCTGAAGACTTGGCATGAACACATGTGTCTATTTCCATTAAAATCATGTACACAAAATGATGCTGACACTGATCATCATCCAGCACAGCTGATCAGTAGGACGTGGGAGAGTGAGGTAACTGTCCTGGGAGTTCTGTGCATGTGTATGCCATCAAAACCATACAATGGAAATGTCGAAGATACATATAAAGAACATATCTGACTCGTCCCTTTTATACTTTTGGCTAAGCAGGAAGTAAAGTCAGTCTGTGTACACAGTCACAGAACTGTCTCGACAGAGTCATGTCTGCCAATTCCCAGATTTCATGATTTATTGAAATTGGAAATGAAAATATATATCAATTGCATCGTGTTGTAGATTCTTAGGAATTGTGTGAAGGTCTTGAGGACGACTAGTAGTGCATTGTTCTTTCAAACGGAAACATTTATTCAAAATTTATATCTTTATCCAAAAATAACCACATAAATTTTATCTTTTTTGAATTTTTATGACTGTGTTGATCTTTTTTTGAGATAGCCAAAACTAATTTACAGACAAGTTGTTATACAACGTGTAACTAATTTAGAAGTTATATAATCTTTTTTGTCTTTTCCTTAGAGACTTAAAATATTATATTCTGATGCATCAAATATTTGACAGGAATTTACCAGAATTGTCTGCACCCATTGACTTTTAATTGATCCTTCCATTTGCTTGTTTAATGTAATTTTAAGCCACTGAAAATATTTCTGAAATACATTATACCATGCATAGCCAAATTCAGCTTAAAATCTGAAGATAACCGTCTCTTGTGTCAATCATATACAATCAATCTGCAATGTGAGTTAAATCTAAATACAGGACAGGAAGACGATAAGGTAACAGGAAGAAAGTTAAAATTACAAAAATCAATGAAAATAATTGATCAGTAGATAAGCATGTTTACAACAGAGGTTTCACAATGTCCTCTTACAGTATACCTACCAGGTACAGTGTTATAATTATACGTGACACAGAAATGTCCTCAATATTACCTACCAGGTACAGTGTTATAATTATATGTGATACAGAAATGTTCTCAATGTTACCTACCAGGTACAGTCTTATAATTATACGTTAAACAGAAATATCATTATCGTATATATCCTGTAATAAGCCCAGGGGGTCTAACACATAATCTCTGGCTCAAAGAAGAAGGGTGGGCTTATTACAGGACAATGCAAAAGATTTTTTTGGCATTTTTACTGAATTTCAAACCTGGGCTTATTACCAGGCATGGGCTTATTAACAGAACACATCATCATATTATAGTTACAGCTTATGATACAGTAAATCTTACACTTGTGTCAGATTTCAGACAAATGTATGGTGTCATATAGTTCCAGTTACAGTTAATCAACACTTATGTTTGTACTCAGGCCTGTAATGTGGCATAGTACAGACAGTGAATATCACATAGTACAGACAGTGAATATCGCATAGTACAGACAGTGAATATCGCATAGTACAGACAGTTAATATCGCATAGGACAGATACAGTAAATTAACACTTATGTTTGTACTCGGGCATGTGTCATCGCATAGGACAGATGTATTCAGGTTTGTGACAACGCGTAGGACAGATACAGTAAATTAACACTTATGTTCGTACATAGGCCTGTGACATCGCATAGGACAGATGTACTCAGGTTTGTGACAACGCGTAGGACCAGAAATAATAAATTAACACTTATGTTCGTACATAGGCCTGTGACATCGCATAGGACAGATGTATTCAGGTTTGTGACAACGCGTAGGACCAGAAATAATAAATTAACACTTATGTTCGTACATAGGCCTCTGACATCGCGTAGGACCAGATATTGTAAATCAACACTTATGTTCGAACAGATACAGTAAATCAACTCTTATGTTCGTACTTTAGGCCTGTGATGTTGCATAGCACCAGGAACAGTAAATATTCACTTACGTGAGTACATCAAACATTTACATGCATCAACAATATCAGCCAACACCAAGGTACTGCTATCTCAATATATAGTGCTAGTTTTATCACACTCCAAACCTATAATGTATATCTGATCATCTACACAAAGATATTAACATTTAACCTGATGCTTATTACAGATACTGGATCTGATGCTGATGACATTTTCATAAAAGTCAGTCATTACCAGCTTGTCCCTGGAGATTCTACAGCCTTACAGGAATCTCTAATAGATTGTCACCAGCACACATACACTGCATCAGTCACAGCATCAGTAGCTAGGTACACCGCCTCAGTCAAAGCATCAGTAGCTAGGTACACCGCCTCAGTCACAGCATCTGTAGCTAGGTACACTGCCTCAGTCACAGCATCTGTAGCTAGGAACACTGCCTCAGTCACAGCATCTGTAGCTAGGTACACAGCATCAGTGACAGCATCTGTAGCTAGGTACACCGCCTCAGTGACAGCACCTGTAGCTAGGTACACCGCCTCAGTGACAGCATCTGTAGCTAGGTCCACCGCCTCAGTGACAGCATCAGTAGCTAGGTACACAGCCTCAGCGACAGCATCTGTAGCTCGGTACACTGCCTCAGTCACAGCATCTGTAGCTAGGAACACTGCCTCAGTCACAGCATCTGTAGCTAGGTACACAGCATCAGTGACAGCATCTGTAGCTAGGTACACCGCCTCAGTGACAGCATCTGTAGCTAGGTACACCGCCTCAGTGACAGCATCTGTAGCTAGGTCCACCGCCTCAGTGACAGCATCAGTAGCTAGGTACACAGCCTCAGCGACAGCATCTGTAGCTCGGTACACTGCCTCAGTGACAGCATCTGTAGCTAGATACACTGCCACAGTCACAGCATCTGTAGCTAGATACACTGCCTTAGTGACAGCATCTGTAGCTAGGTACACTGCCTCAGGGACAGCATCTGTAGCTAGATACACTGCCTCAGTGACAGCATCTGTAGCTAGATACACTGCCACAGTCACAGCATCTGTAGCTAGATACACTGCCTTAGTGACAGCATCTGTAGCTAGGTACACAGCCTCAGTCACAGCATCAGTAGCTAGGTACACCGCCTCAGTCACAGCATCTGTAGCTAGGGACACAGCCTCAGTGACAGCATCTGTAGCTAGGTACACTGCCTCATTGACAGCATCTGTAGCTAGATACACTGCCTCAGACACCGCCTCAGTCACAGCATCTGAAGCTAGGTACACTGCCTCAGTGACAGCATCTGTAGCTCGGTACACTGCCTCAGTCACAGCATCTGTAGCTAGATACACTGCCTTAGTGACAGCATCTGTAGCTAGGTACACTGCCTCAGGGACAGCATCTGTAGCTAGATACACTGCCTCAGTCACAGCATCTGTAGCTAGATACACTGCCTCAGACACCGCCTCAGTCACAGCATCTGAAGCTAGGTACACTGCCTCAGTGACAGCATCTGTAGCTAGATACACAGCCTAAGTGACAGCATCTGTAGCTAGCTACACCGCCTCAGTGACAGCATCTGTAACTACACTGCCTCAGAGACAGCATCTGTAGCTAGATACACTGTCTCAGTCACAGCATCTGTAGCTAGATACACTGCCTCAGACCCCGCCTCAGTCACAGCATCTGAAGCTAGGTACACTGCCTCAGTGCCAGCATCTGTAGCTAGATACACTGCCTCAGAAGTCACAGCATCTGTAGCTAGGTACACTGCCTTAGCGACAGCATCTGTAGCTAGGTACACTGCCTTAGCGACAGCATCTGTAGCTAGGTACACCGCCTCAGTGACAGCATCTGTAGCTTGGTACACCGCCTCAGTGACAGCCTCAGTGACAGCCTCAGTGACACTAGGCTCCTGACACAGCTTACTTGCTAACATGTACCCATCACCAAGACATGTTTATGATCAGCAATTTAAAGCTCCAACATATACCTAGAGTACTAGTGCACCCTGTGTAGTCTCCCATGATACCTTGATGCTTATAACGCATGCTGCAGCAATAAGCAGAGTTCTGTTAAAATTTACAGCTTGAAATAAAAGTATGTATGTCACCTTATATTTATTCTGTTCAAATAAACTGCAACCCTATAAATGACAGTATGCAGTCAAAATCCAACAACGCCTTTCAAGGAGAATGTTACATTAGGTACTTATAAGTTTTCTTCGGCAGTTTATAAGGACAAAACAGTGTCTAATTCTAAGTCACCGCTACATACGGAATGACATAGAACACAGGTTGTCTGTCAAGACAGGTTTTCTCATGACATAAAGTATGTATCCCCAAATAAACCCAGGGGGTCAAAAACAGTCTTTGACTTAGAATAGGGAGTGGGCTTAATACAGGGCAAAAGAAATAGCAGTTATTGGCATTACTGCTGCATACTTGCCAACCTTTCAAAATTGCCATGGGGGAGATTCTGCATGCTCATAATAAAAACATACCAAAAGGTACATAAAATGTTTGTAAAAAATACCCCCTAAAGACAAAATAACCATTTTAAATAACATATTTTGAATTCTTCTTTCTAATAAAAGCATTAGCTCTTAGAATATAGGAATAGTTTAGCAATTCACTGGTTAGAAATATTAAATCTAACGGTCCAAAATCAGGAGTCATGTTGCTAAATGGGAAGACTTGTCTATATATATAGTATGCTATTGAAGTGAACTGCAATAGATATGGGTGGGCTTAGTTTTGCCAGATAAATATGATATGTTCTCTTAAGATAGGTTGTCTCTTCAAAAAGGTTGTCTTTACAGACAGTCTCACTCAAGTGTAAGGCTGTTTCTCATGAGTCAGAATGTCCCTTAAGCTAATACAGTAAATTTCTCTCTCAAGTTATCATCTTTCAGTACCAGTTTTGCATTGTAAAAGTGTTCTTTTTTTAAGACAGGTTGCAATTGTCTATCAAATCTGTCCGTCATGACAATGAGGACACATTGTCTGAGGAGAGATTATCTCCCAGTGCTTAGACACGCTCCTTTGTCTCCCAGGAAATGTTTACCTCATCATCATGCCAAGTAGCAATCTCTTGTGTCAGTTTACATATCACGATCAAACAACTTGTTTCCATTCTAGAATCTATGACAGGCTAAATCCCTCATGACAGCTATAGCCTTTTAGTATGAACAGCTGGTTGTCACAGCATGCCTTCTAATATGTTTTCAAGAAGATATTGTGTTCAAGACAGGTTCAGGAACTTGTTGGAAAGATACATTATTCCATACATAATTTAACTCATTCACCCCGGAAGACACATTTGAACTCTTCCAATTCAAAAGTTGGAATAGTATAAGAGTTCATTATAAGAGTTCAGGGGTGAATGTGTATATTTTCTATGATGACTGGTAATCAAAGCTACACTTGCTCTCAGTCTGGTTCTTACCTCTGAGGCCTCTAAATTTCTTTTAACTGATAATCTAATTAAGAAATTGACTGAAACAGAATGTTTTTGAATACATTTTTAGCAATTTATAAGTTCAAATGTTTCATTACTCAGCAGCCCTGATCTAACACATGATACACACACAGACTTGTCCTCAAACATTGGAGCACTAGGCCGACCGAGACAACCGAGACAGTACCACCGACACAACAGTCATGATCAGTGAGCCATATCAAATTCCACAAGGAATGTGTGAAAAAGATTGGATAAACTGCATGGCTGTTCAGCTGGACTAATGCCCAGATTTATCCCCTAGTGTACCGAAAGAATGGAGCAAAATAATTGCTGTTTAGGTAGACTAAAGATGAGCATCATTCAACCGCATCAACAAAATAAACACCTTCTCACTTCATGTCATAACAGAAAATATACAGCGCCACACTGCAATGGGTTGATTGTTCGAGCATGGACAGTCCTACTGGTTTATATAGTCTACATTTCTATTCCGTAAATCATCTAAACCTTAAAACCATTGTAGCATTGTTGCCAGGTAAACATTCAATCTTGAAATATCAATGCTTTGCTATTTTCTCTGCACGTAAAATACATACACGTATATAGATACCTGTAAACATACATTGAATTTTGAAATTATCTCTAAGTCTGAAGTTTAGCTGGATCTGCACTAAACATACATATTACCTCAACACATGTTTAATTTTGAAATTTTCTCTAAGTCTGACGCAAAACAGGAAGATTTGGTTTACCAAGAGAAGCTCAGTTAAAAAATGCCAACAATAATTATGTATGTTCTTACCTGCTGACTTATGTAAATGTTAATCAATAACAGGTAAAAAGCAATACTTTGTAAAAGGTCAACAGGTAAAAAACAATACATGGATAAGGTTGAGAAACAAGACTTACCTTAGTACTGGGCCTGAGTTTCCCAAGTAAAATGGAGAAATGTTGTGTATCCGTACATGTACCCAAATAATGTGATATGGCACAATAGGTCTTGAGCTAGGGTGTGATTTCTACCTGTGCAACCAGGACGTACATATCCAGACAGGCTTACAGGTAACCCTACGTTCTACCTGGGTGATTCTCGTGAAGTCTCACCAGTAGACAGAGAATGACGGAAGTGAAATACCTAGTATAGTCAACTAGGTAGGTCAGCGTTCATTGTAATCTCGCCTACACATTAGCTAGAGTATAGACTATGTGTATATGGGTAGGTACACTCGGTAATAACAGGTACCTTCTATTACATAGTGTAACACAGCACTTTGTTGTAGCCAAGCTTCAAAAGCTTAATGACATATAAAGTAAAATTTTCAAAATTGTTATTTTCAAAACCAGTTACAAAAATTTGAAGTTCACCATATTTCATTTAATGCAGTGATCATTTCAAATCCTAGCATGTATATAAAGAAATTGATAATAAAGAGATTATTTTGCCATTTTAAATTGTACCTTACCTATAGGTAATCATTAAGCTCACAATACTTATTAAACACAAGTCCAGTTGTGGTATGTCCAGCTTGTGTGTCGATTTATAATCGTAATAACTATAAGTTGTATTGATCTTTGAATTCAGTATGTTATAACTGGGTAATGTAATGTTACATAACTCTGAATCAATGTATACACTCATTATGACTTAAATTGTAATAAATTTAAAATGCCTTATATATATACACAATACAGGAGCTGCCATACTATATATAAACAGTAAGACAAAGGACTCTTTTATGTCAGCAAAGTATACGTATGCAAGCTTTGATTTCATGCATCCATTTGTGTAGGCAACTGTTAAACAAGAATGAGATCACTCATTGTACCAGGTAAGCAAAATTGTACCTCAAATTGTGGCAGATCCATACAGGCTCAGTCCTCAGCGCTCCCAAAGTCTTCACAACCATATATTTTTTTTATGAAAAAAGTACATTTTCTGGGCTGAATGATGTACATAATCTGCCTTAATGTGTGTTATAGACACCATTTATTGATTGATTAAAAAATCACTAATAGCACTGTTTACATCCAATCTATCGAATTGCACTTCATTAGCAAAACCCAAAATTGGGTGGTTGGGTGGTGCAGTGGATAGAACACTCTCCTTTCACCAAGAAGTCTGGGGTTTGATTCCCAAATTAAATGTACAAAGGTATTGGGTCACCTGCCAGAACATGTGGGGTTTTCTCCTTACCACCGGTTTCTTCCCACATAGAGACCTTCTACGCACCTTCATCCAGAACAACAAGAGTGATTTATATACAGTCGAACCTCATTATCTCAAACTCTTTTAACTCGAAGACCCCGTTTATCTCAAAGTATTTCTCCGGTCCCCGCCAAACCTCTTCTATATCTTAGTAAATACAACTCTGATAATTCGAACCCTGTAAAGTCGAATACTCGGATACCTCGAAGTAAGATATCGGTTTTGATAGCGTAAATCTAACATCAAAACATCGTCTACTGCATAGTGTTCAAATTTCATTTTGTCACTTATCAATTCTTTGATACAAATAAAACGCACGACATCTCGCCATTCCGTGTTTATGAACAGCTTTCGTGAGGAGACTAGCATGGGATCGGTAAAAAGAATTTACGATAAAGCTTCAGACTGGAAAGTGTGCGGACTGTCAAAACCATGTTGTTCATAATAAAAATCAAACTTCATCAATGTTGATCAACAGTATTCTGTACATACACCCAAACAGACGACAGCGTAAACCGGAAAATTGGTCACAAAGCGTGGTCAGGCATAAAAGAGTTCCACAGTTAAAATCACAACCTAGGATTGCTTCAAGGGTTCATGTTTTTACATGAGCTAGTATGGCTTTGAAAGTTGATCGAGAGACTTAAGAACAATAAGATAATTGCTGTTGATTACATCTAGTTGGGGATGTGTCTGGTGTCACATTTGGCTTTAATGAATCAATGTGTTACATGTACGATATAATCGTTTTTTGTGTATTTTCATTTACAGAATCAACTACGCGCACGCTCCATTACAGTGATTTGTTTTAGACTTGCGCACTTTCATTTCCACATTGTATAGTTCGATTTTTAAACGTACTTCAGAAGTAAAATTTGACGGACTTGCAAATACAAATGTATAGACCTGGAAAGACTTTGCCAAGATCTAGACTAGCCAAAAACAACAATTTTATAACTAGGCCCGTTCATATTTAAAAACGAATTCACAATATGTTCCAACCGCTTTTATGGCGTTAAACGAAAGTATGTTTTTCGGAAATAACTTACTCTATTTTGGTAAGTGAGTTTATTGTAAAATAACATACCTGTTATATTGATTACGCGTCTATCATTTATCCATTGATTATAAGCATTGGCTATCAATAAAATCAACAACTGCTAGTGCTATGTCCAAACAGCAAATTTCATACCAAATTTATGAACCCGCATAACTTGAATACTCAGATAACTCGAAGTTTTTCCACAACCCCGTCGACTTCAAGATAACGAGGTTCGACTGAAAGTTGGAAAAACTTATTTTCATAATTGTTGTAAAAGAAAGTTTTATACACTTGCACCAAATATGGCATATTAAATATTTCTTTAAAATTTAGTGGAAAACAATTATTCAAACTAACAAGATTCAGGCAACACAACTTAGCATGATAACATTCAGAGAAAAAATTTATCAGCAGGCCGTCCTATTATTAGTTACACTAATCGTAACGTCCTATCATCAACTGTACACTATATATAATCATAAGATAACAATCTACTCCATGATAAACATCTAAATTTAGAAAAAATTCAGGCACCTGAACATGGATGATAGTACATCTCTCCTTCTGTTCTTTATTTTCATTTCATATATCAAATATAACATGAAATTCCACATAGACAAGAAAAAACCTTTGCCAAGGGTTGTACACATGTACCGACATAAACAATATCCACAGTACAGGTACATTTAAGATTTAGGTCCAATAGGAAAATCCCTGGAACTGCAGCCAGGAGCCACATCAACCATGGACTCATTCACCCATCAAGTCTCATTTGAACCTTACCAAATCAAAGATTGGGCAAGTCCAGTTAAAATATGTAGGGGTGAATAGGTTCACACCAGTTAAAACAGGGTCAAGGTCACTTAGCATATGCATATGAATGCCACCATATTACAGACAGGAAACACCTCAATATTTCCTTGTAATCCTGGTGGCCTTTATAATCCCTAGGAAAGCCAAGTGATGGTAGTTCAATAGTTATAACTTCAAACAGTAATGTTTTTATGCAAGTGGAATAAATCAAATTGCCTGCTGTAATATTTACAGAAGAAAAATCACTTGGTGTATATTGACATAACGAAACTGCAGAAAATAATGATAAAAAGTTCCATCTCTCAAATTCAATGACTATTTTATTTGCTAATTTCTAACAAATGGTATTTGTACAGTTGAATGTACAGGACATAAAGTCCACAAAGTTCCTTGTTAAATAAATGTTCAGCACTTAGGGTGAGCACAACATATAAATCAGTATAATGTGGCCAGGTGGAATATTGTGCTGGGTGCCTTTCAGGCATGGTATTCCATTGAGGTAGCACTCTAAAGTCGGACTCAGCATCAGATCACAATGGAGGCAAATACACACTGTCTCTAGCGCCACATATACATCACACACATGGCGACACATCCATTACACACATGGCGACACATCCATTACACACATGGAGACACATCCATTACACACATGGAGACACATTCATTACACACATGGAGACACATCCATTACACACATGGAGACACATCCATAAATGACCCTAAGGTGTAAGTAGGATGATAAACCTAATGAACTGGACTAAAATGTCATTATCAGAATTTGTCACGATCAAGACTTAATCATTCAGGAAGTCACAATCCAAACTGTCTTAAAATTCAAAGTCTATGTGTTAGAGAAGCATCAGTTATATTACATAAGTTCAAAGTTCAGAGACGGCCTCCCTCTAACATGTTTGTCCAGTTTTTTCATAATTATAAAGTTCCCCAGCCAGAGCCTCATAGCTGTTGTCCAGTTTTGTCATAAAAAATCCTTATTCAGTGCCTTCCTTTAAGATGTCCGTCTTGCTATATGATATAAAGTTCCCCATTCAGAGCCTCCCTTTAAGATGTCCGTCTTGCAATAGGATATAAAGTTCCCCATTCAGAGCCTCCCTTTAAGATGTCCGTCTTGTTATATGATATAAAGTTCCCCATTCAGAGCCTCCCTTTAAGGTGTCCGTCTTGTTATATGATATAAAGTTCCCCATTCAGAGCCTAACTGCTAATGTAAAATGAGAGTCCAGTACAAAAAGAATCTCTGAATTACTTAGTTACCACACAAAGTCAACATCACATCAATAACCATAACTCAACGCACATGACACTAGCATTTCTGAATGAAAGAGAATATCAATCTATGACAAAGACTTAATGAAGTCTCACAAATCAATGGGTCTTTGACCTTCTGATGGTCCAAGTCCAACACAATTACACATAATCAAGATTAAAAATGAATACATGAATTTCTGAATGAAAGAAGCTGTTCTCTACACAACAAAGATTTTGTGTAAAGTCTGACAAATTAAGTTGAGCTGAACTTGAGTATGTCCAGACAATTTTTCTCTCAGAAATTTGTAATCAAAGTCAGGACATATGCAGCGTCAGACAAACACATACACACAAGCATATATGGAAGGTCAACAAGTCTTCCTTATGAAGATTAAAAATCTGAACATATTATTTACCCAGCAGGATTTCTTACCATAACACTTTTGACTTCAAATCAAATTATGTCATCGGAAGAGTACACCATGGATACCAGAATAGCACTTGGAACCAGACACAGGCAAATAGAAAGGATTACCTCCCCTGACAGAATTTTCCATCCTTGGCTTTCCATCTAATATATATGAAATTATGAGAAAGATTTGAATTTTATTTTGCCGTAACATAATTCCATAACATTGAATTGATCAGGGTATAGTTTCACAATATTAAGAATAAGTCCTTATATTTAGTTAGCAAATTTTCATCAACTTCAGCAATATTTACTTGGGGACATAAAGCAATAATATAAATCTGCTGCATCCATTGAAACCTTTTGTATCTTAATATTGTTTTTCCTTTCTTCCTACTTTTCATTTCCTAACACCTTACTTGGCAATAATAAGCCTCTGTTCTTGGTGTTGAACATTCGACTACTGCAAACTCTGTCCTTTGACCGTGGCAAACAAAAGTCCTAAAACTCGTGTTTACTTCTCCCTGCTTGATGTTCATGACCAACTTTGAATGGGTGGTGCTGATAGCCGGTTAGCCTATGTCAGTATTATGTGATTTCATGGAGTGTCATGCAACTCAGTGTCAGGTTTATGGCATTTCACTGGTTACCCTGTGTCAGTATATTATGTGTCTGTGTGGAGTGTCATGTTACCATGTCAGTATTATGTGACTGTGTGGAGTGTCACGCTACTGTGTCCAGGTTTATGACATTTCACTGGTTAGCCTGTGTCAGTATTATGTGACTGCGTGGAGTGTCATGCTACTGTGTCCAGTTTTATAACATTTCACCATTTAGCCTGTATCAGAATTAAGTGACTGTGTGGAGTGTCATGTTACCATGTCAGTATTATGTGACTGTGTTGAGTGTCATGCTACTGTGTCCAGGCTTATGACATTTCACCGGTTAGCCTGTGTCAGTATCATGTGACTGTGTGGAGTGTTACACTACTGTGTCCAGGCTTATGACATTTCACTGGTTAGCCTGTGTCAGAATTAAGTGACTGTGTGGAGTGTCATGTTACCATGTCAGTATTATATGTCTGTGTGGATTGTCATGCTTCTGTGTCCAGGCTTATGACATTTCACCAGGTAGCCTGTGTCAGTATCATGTGACTGTGTGGAGTGTTACACTACTGTGTCCAGGTTTATGACATTTCACTGGTTAGCCTGTGTCAGTATTATGTGACTGTGTGGAGTGTCATGTTACCATGTCAGTATTATATGTCTGTGTGGAGAGTCATGCTTCAGTGTCCAGGCTTATGGCATTTCACTGGTTAGCCTGTGCCAGTATTATGTGACTGTGTGGAGTGTTATGCTACCGTGTCCAGGCTTATGTCATTTCACTGGTTAGCCTGTGTCAGTATTATGAGACTGTGTGGAGTGTCATGCTACCGTGTCCAGTTTTATAACATTTCACCATTTAGCCTGTATCAGAATTAAGTGACTGTGGGGAGTGTCATGTTACCATGTCAGTATTATATGTCTGTGTGGAGGGTCATGCTTCTGTGTCCAGGCTTATGACATTTCACTAGGTAGCCTGTGTCAGTCTTATGTGACTGTGTGGAGTGTCATGCTACCGTGTCCAGGCTTATGACATTTCACCGGTTAGCCTTTGTCAGTATTATATGTCTGTGTGGAGTGTCATGCTTCTGTGTCCAGGCTTATGACATTTCACTGGTTAGCCTGTGTCAGAATTAAGTGACTGTGTGGAGTGTTATGCTACCGTGTCCAGGTTTATGACATTTCACTGGTTAGCCTGTGTCTTATTACATTTTACTGAGATGAAACTTTACACTGGCCTTCAGTGACCCAATTATCTTCATATGACCCTAGCAGTTGGGATGACATAAACCCCAAAATGAAGAGAAGGAAATTCCTAAAGCTTTTGAACATTTGTGAAACGGAGACCAGAGTTTTCATTTTAAACATTATTTCTGAAAATATGCGATCACTAGAGACAGATGTCTTTATTGTATAATGAAAGTTTGATTGGTGCTTTGTTATGGTATTAATTTGACATAAGATGCAACAAATCATTATGTCTGAATTTTCAAAAGTCTTTCAAACTCTTTTATTTATTTCACCATTTATCATTTACTTTGTGACGGTGTTTTTCCCGAAGTCACAAAGAATTCACGAGATATTAAATACAGCACAATAAGAATGGTAAGTCCAGTAAAATACAGTATTCTATGGAAGCAATTTGGTCTTCTACAGTACACTACTATCATTTGATAATATTACCAGTAATTTGCCATACTTGGAATAATAAGTTCAGAGCATCCATCGGACTCAGATGACATAGCATTCAGACATCTAATGCAACAATACAAACATGGGATTGACTTAGATCGACAGAGCCAGACATAAGATGTGACGGTGCATCTAGCAATCTGGCGGACCTGATTGACAGTTATGGCTGGTATCTGTGGAAGCAGAATCTATGTCCCGGTATATGATCTGATTGGGATTGTATTGATCATGGATAGCTATCATTCCTATGTCCATTAGTGGACTATATCTGACCTTATATGAATCTTGAATTATTGATGACTCTGCTTATACACAAACTTTTTACTGATTTAATTCATTAGACAACGAATCAAAATATGTGTTCATGTATTATCTTTAATTTTTGCTTGTTCATCAAGCAGACAAGCTTTTTTTTTTGAAAGATAATATTTTGGTTCAAACTGTTTCAGTTTAATCATCAAATCACACGACCTTCCTATATTTTGAAAAAGCATTTTAAAGAAAATCAGCACCAACTCCTACAAAAACAAATAAGGGTCCACCACAATGTGATGTATTGGTTTACATTTACTACAAAACAATGAAGTATGAAAAACTTTACATTCTTAATCAACCGAACCAGATTCTAGGGCCGTAGCTGGTCACAGAAGGGCAGCACCACAAAGTACAGGAAAGGTGATCACCCCTTGTGACTTTATTACAATAATAATAGTAATAATAAATTGAGGTTCTTATTTACCGCTTTATCACAACCTAGTTTGTAGGTCGCCTCAAAGCGGACCACGCATTATCATCCGTGGTTATAGGGCCTTTGCTACCAGCCAATATCTTTCTCAACTCCCTGGGGAGCATACAGCCGGTGCTGCCATTTCGGCGGTCACAGCTAGCACTCAACAACTCAAGCACTGCCCATCAACCACGTACTCATTTACAGCTGAGTAGACTGTAGAATTATGTAAGATCCTATGCAGCTTACATTAAGGTCAACACTAAAGAGTACATCTCCAACATTTGTGATTGCAGTGAAGTTTGAGTTCCACTTTAGAGCTGTATTTCTCCTTTTTTTAAAGAAGAACAAGCAACAGTTATTTCCCTTGTCAAGTTAATCCCCTCTCATTTTGATGCTATGCATTTATGACTCCTGGACAGTAACAATGGTTAAGTGTAGAATTAATAGTTGATTGGTCCCGTGTTCTACCCGAGTAGTTTTCATTTTTTTTATTCTTTAAAATGCATCACAAAGATGTGATAACATGGTAAACTTGGGAGTTATTGTATGAGGAAATACTGTATAATTTCATTAATGATAACTAATCATATAAGCTGCCTTTCATTTAGCATTTTTTTACGGACAACAAGTTTTTAGAAAATGATGACAATAAGGAATATGATCCGTCGTAAAATGCTCTAACACCCAACAATCACTGGCTGTTATCCAAGTCCAGGTATATATGCCCATAGGTAAGGATATTTCAGGTATCTTGTCCATTCAATCCTTATTTGTACTTTTAGAAACAGATCTTGTTTCAAACATTACACCTGAGTTTACTCAACAAAGAGCTGTCTGGGGAAAATTATACAACACTGTACTAAAGTGGAGCGATCTGGGGACCAACTTAAATCTAAAATAGAGCCTGCCTCTAGATAACATTGTAAGTCTGAAATAGAGCGGTCCCTGCTGGGTAGACAGGCTTAGTGTACCTATAGCTAGTACATCTGTGTATGATGACAGATGTAAAGAGAATCTCATTCCATTCTGTTTACTTATAGATAACAATGGACTTGCGTCTATTTGCTTGGATTTCATTAAAACAAATAAATATACTCCCCTCAATTACACATAGGTTCCGGGAGGCTTGAAAGCCAGGTGAGCATACATGATATTTACATACAGGTACATGTAACTCACCCGGACACACAGGGAACTGAAAAGATGTTAGTGTGTAACAGAGACGATTTATCCCATGACTAGCGTGTCCATGATTATGGCCATATCATATTGTCCTGAAAAATCTTGTGTTCATTGTAATACAACATTTTGAAACATTACAAAATACTAATGAAATGATGTAAAAGAGTTTCAGATTATATTTATGACATCAAACTGAAGACGATACATATACCTTTATCAGATATATATGTAATCTAGAATATTACATTTTTTTTCAAAAGTCCTCTTTTAAAATTTTCAAAGCATGAAAAGAGTCAGCCCTGGTTTACACTGATAAATTAAGCTTTCAACAATAATGCACTGTAATGGGGATGGCATCTGTAAGGTTTGAAACTCCAGACCTGCTGACGGATGGAGTTTATAGAAATAGTTATCGGTGAAGAATGAGTAGTATATATATGAGTCCAAGAAGTAATATAAATGGTAACTTCCCAAATAACACTAGTTGACCCTTCAAACGCATTTGTAGGATTGAATTACTTGAAATTGGTATAAAATTGGGACAAGGAAGTCATTCCAACAGTTTAGACACATTTACGGAGCAATTAATCAACTCTTTTATGATATAACAGGAAAAATGAAGCACATGAAGAAAGATGCTGAAGATGGATAAAAATGACAGAACAATTCCTCCAAAGATGATAAATGAGATAGGGAGTAGAAAATCTTGAAACATCCTTTTGATAGGTAAATATATGTTTTTGCGAAAGAGATATTATCCAAATTTAGTGAGTGTTCGAAAAATATGTATCACAAGTAAGTGACGATATGACACACTGACCGAGAGACAGATATTTCGACCACTAAATCTGACAGCATCGGTCAGTCTCATACACCAATGAGTAGCAGCAAGTGTGGGAGTCAGCAGACCAATATATATTACTGTATATCACCAGTAACGGGTAACAACATGTATACGTGTGGTGATACATACTCACAGCCAATACATATCACACTGTAATATGGCCACCATGCCGAGAGTATATCGTACATAACTTGTACTGTAGCATATCTGATAATGAAGTTGACAATACTTTTAGATGACAAGTATGATTTCAATCAAGGGAGACAACATGGGATCCCCAGGAGATAATGTTTATTTATAGTGGGAGTACAGAATGGCCACCCACAAACTTTATTACAGTACAGCTTACGTCAAACAGACCTCTTCACCAACAGCATTCCCTGAACATGAAAGTATGGCCATCAGGTGTTAAAGTTCCTTCCTTCTCTGTGACACTGCATTATATAATATTTTATCAGTTGAGGTTTAATCAATCAATTTCTCCCATTCTGATTGAGGAATACACACCTGGTAATATCTTACCTGGATAGATCCCACTGACATGTACACATGTATCATAATATCTATCAAATGCAGGTAGTTGATCTTTTTTATAATATGTAAAAATGTATGAATAAATGTAAAAGCACACTTTCATCTTTAACAACTTCAAATGATGTTGTAGACATTACTTCATTGCAATAATTAAATCAAATTTTACATTCTTATGACATGGGTCAATATGTGCGTTTAAACCACAATAAATTGTTATCGATTAAGCAACAAGATAAATCCTAAATATTACAAAGCTGTTTAATAGCGTGACTTCCTGCTTGTTCATGACTGTCATCCATTCATCCAATAGAAAACACTTGTGAAATAATCTTAAAAAATATGAGTTTTGATAAGAAACGTAAGTGCATGTTTGAAGGTCCACTCCAGTCCAATACAATGGAGACGGCAGGTTTACTCGGATATGCCCAACATCCAAACAAATCCCATTTATAATCTACATATCCTGTTTCCTTTCTAATACACATTCTCGGGCTGTGACTTGTATTAACTCATTCTCCCCTGAAGATGCATTTAAACTATTCAAATTTTAAGGTTGGTATAGTTCATTATGCAATTTCAGGGGTGACTGGTATAAACCATTAGGACAAAGACCCTTGTCTTAAAACTTCCTTGTTTATGTCTATACAACTACTTAATACATCTGCACTTGTAGAATCATTCAAACCATGTGATTTCATTTAGTACAATTATCATAATATAATTGTTTCATACTGGGGTTTTAATCAGATTTTAATCAATAAAAAGTGACATGTATGTAACACAAAGTAGACGGTTAATTTCAGTATATTTCATATAGTATCTCATTACCATTCTTTTAATTTTTTTCATGAAAGTATAGTTAGGTAAATATCTGTAGTTGGAAGGTATTTTACCGGCTACTGGCTACAAATGAAACCTGTTCATATTCTAGTGGTATCATATGATATAACAAAGTCATATAATATGGTTGTACTATGATATATTGATTTATCATATAATTGCTTGAAATATCGTCAAAATTGCATATGTTATACTGTATCATTCCAATTGTCGATATTGCCCGGCCGTGTAATAACCTATCGATATCAGCCCGCATCCGGTGATATCAGGCCGCTTCCGGGTCTTCAATACAGTCCGGTGACCGCTTCAAATTTTAGAGGTTTGTTGCTGTTGTTGTCTGCACCTCTCATCTACAATGGAGTCTCATGGAGGCAGTACCCGAGTCGTGAGCTCAACGAATACTTGAATTAGATGAACTTATCGACAAAGAAAATGACCAAAGGTTGGAAGACGCAAGGTTTGTTTACACCAAAAGGGAGGACATCGGTACGGGTAGTTTTGTAGACAGCATGAAAAACAGCAACACAAAGAGGAAAACTCAGAATGACAAAGCTCTTCAGGACAGGTATTTGTTTTAATGGGTTTTTTTTATTAGTGAAATTTATATGATAAAAATATCATAACACTAACATGCCTTTGGCCCTTGGGCCTGATATAGGTAGATGGAGCCAATATGGGGTCTGATATGAACACAGGCATGTAATAACCAAGAGTTAGCTCCCTTAGATCATTTTTTCATATTAGCAACATAAGCCATGTAATATTTGGACTAAGGTAATACATGTATGAATAGATATACATCTACTTAAATGTGTCTTTAACAAGTAAGTCCTGGTCATCTTTGCTATTCATTATCAAATATATATGACTTTAATATTCCTTTTCTTGAACAATTCAAAGTTATCAGGTGACTTTTCTACTAACTGTTGATCGTGTCTCAGTAAGCTATTGTTAATTGATTCACTGCCTGGCTGACTATTTGAAGAATCTACTTGCCACCAATTTGCAACATTTAGTAGGAATGATCTTTTTCAGCAAAGAAATCTTGGGGTCATTGTGCTTGTTTTTGCATAAACTGCAGTTGGAAAACCCCTACCCACTATTTCAGGTTTCAAAGTTCAAATATCAGAAGCTTGTCCTTTAACTAGGGTGTATTAGCTCCAGAGTATGGTGTAGTTTATAACTTCCCCTGATCAAACTTAACCACCCATGACACAATAACCAAAATATGAACCTACTTTGAAGATAATCTGAATGTGCTTTAAAATGTTTGAAAAAAAAGTTAATAAAAAAGTTTTAAATTAAAAGCATCACCATTTTCTTGAAAGAAAATGTGACTTTTTCTGAGTTTCTTTCTTTCTTTCTTAAAACACCTTCACAAAACTGAAAGAATTAATATCTGTGTTGGGCCATCCTTGAAAAATTGTTATTACCTAGTTTCCAAACTAACATTTTTAGTGGGTTTCTGACTTTCACTTCTCAAATATAAAAACACTTTAAAAAAAAATGGTTTAAAACATATTTTAGTAGGTGCCATTTTAAATATATATATACTATATGTAAATTTTCAGAATCAATTAATATTTGCAAACCCCGTTGGATATATGTGCCATACTGTCATTACATTTAAACAAGAAATAACTATTGCAGAGAAATCTGGTTACTGAATGCTACGGAAGCCGGTAGGGGCCACAGAGAAAAAAACAGTTATGTTATATTTACAACTTAGCTATCTCGTAAAAACAACATAGCCATGTCTTAAAAATGACTTACTATCTGGCAAAAATAACATGGTTTTTCATTATATATTCATGTAAAATGTAGCTACATGTCATAAAAGATAGTAAGTCATTATTGCGACATAGCTTTGTCGTTATTACGCGATTATAAGTCATTATAAGGGTGCCTTGTAGCCGTGATTGCTAACGCGCAGTCATTGTACTACTGTGTGCAATCAGGCGTGAGCTTCAGACCACTCGCTCTTCCAAGAATCTAGGTTCGATCCCCAGCGGTGGTGGAAAAAAGAGAGTGATGTCTGGTAGGGTTAGTTGTTATCCCTCCGATGGCACGGTGGTTTTCCCCCCGTGGGTTTTCCTCCACCACGAAAACACCATTTGTTCCCTTAGCTGCATCGTAATAAAAGCTCTACAGAGCTTATGTTTGTTGTTGACAATTGTACACGACGTTAAATTAAGATTATTATTATTATAATGACGACGTCATAGCTTAGTTGTTATTACTTCATAACATTTTTCTTTCATGCAGTGGCCCGTACTGGCTTCCGTAGAATGCTGTATAGTACAAACATGTAATAAAGATTTCAGGATATCACAATTTATTTATTTTAAAATGGTATGTCGCAATACACCGATCATTGAATATCCTATCAGGATCCAAATAAAAACGGAAATATCGCTGTATTGCAATATTTAAAAAAACTTGAGTTTCATAATTCATGTTTCACTTACTATAAGCAACTGTTACTGACAGTAGTACCACGGAGTTAGATCTAATCTAATTCCGTGGTAGTACTGATTATTAGCCAGGATGTCATATTTTCTTAAAACTGTTAATGTCTCAAAAAAAATCAAACTAGTGATCAAAAGTATGGATACTCTCTCTCTTGTCTAATTCATCAAAAATTAAGTTTGAATATTATTATATAGATAAATAAATTCAACGACCCTTTTATTAATTTCCTCATAAAAGCTGTCTCTCGATCTGTCTCTTATCCAACACATTCAACTAAATTTGTGAAAATGCATTTCGAGTTCTGCATCGGGACAACAACAAGTACGTGTGTAAATAGATATCAATTGATTCATTCAATCATAGCACGGAATTGGATAACTATCTAAGTCCGTGATCATAGTAAAAAACAACACATACATGTTACATGTAAGGCAAAGGTCACGTTAAAATCGTCCAACCAACGACTGAGGCAAACATGCAATGGCCAATTTCAATTGTTGTGTCAGTTCGATACACAAACGAGTACAAAATTTGGTACAACTCACCTGTTCTGGTGTTGGGGACGATTGTAGAACTTTCAGATGACAAACTTCTTAATCGTTTTGAAAAACTGTGTGCACTTCATGCACAGATAATGTAGCTGTCTGTAAGGACTAATTTAAGGCGTGGTTATGTCACAGTACATATATGTACCTGTGTTAAATTTCGCCGAAATTCTCCGGGAATCCCCTGTGGGCAGGTCACGCGTGACAAAGGTAGTATATTGACGTCATTCAGGTTATTCATAGTAACGGTAGTCACTGTCTCGCTGTTTTGTTAGAAGTCGTGATCGTGTCGGTACCAGATCAAACAGTTAAAGGTTTAGGTGTTGAAACGGAGACAATGAAAGTGACTAACAATAAAATTGACTTACATTTGTATACAATTTGTCAATAGATGTGTACACACCTGCCGCAAGTTGACTGGTATACCGACATGTCATAGATAGTATCTTATCTATGGGAATCTTAACAATATGTAAAGCAATTTCATGTAGGATTCCAGAGCTGGTATGAGAAACACGTACCTTGTTAATATCAGACATTTTTTAAAAATGTACTAGAAACTACATGTTAGACAAATAAAAAGTCTAAAAATGTACCATGACTTTCTAGAATCTGCATGGTAGATAAATAAAAAATAGTAATAAAACAATAAATTACTCAAACAACAAATTATACTATGCTTTATCAGGGATGTGTAGTGGACCACTACTACACATCCCTGGCTTGATGTCTCTGCTGAGACCAATTAACATACGATTTTACACTGACAGGTATGTGAAAGTTATACCACTGCTTTTTAGCAATTTAAATGATGTAATCCAATCCATACCCTACGTTATGTTGGTTATTGTCAAAACTGGTTTTTTTTGTTCAGAGTATTCGAATATATTCCTTGTTGATAATTCTTTTCCATACAACTGTTTTTTTTTATATATTTAATTAATATCCAATATAAAAGATAATCTGCATGTTTTATTTTGGCCAAAGTAATCAGGATTCCGGAGAGGGATGGAGAGGATTTGCCCGACATATCAAATGAATAACTCATTGTCTAGTTTCAAAGTTAAAAAATTCACACTTGAAAACGTGACAAAAGGCGCATTCAAAGGTTTCTCAAAAGGCTGAAACCGGATGTAAAATGGATATCTATTATAAGTTCTCATAGTCTTATGTCATTTTGTTAAAGTTACAGCCGGGTAAGTTTTATTTAAGCAGAGACGTATATATTACATACATTGTACCTCCATTAGGATCCAGTGTTATATGGGATTTTACCGTCTATATTACTTCTTTGACCCTTACAAACATTGTAATATACATACGTCTCTGATATAAGTTTGCGGCTCTGAAATGTCCATCACATTAGTGTTAATTTCAAGAATTCAAGGCTGTGGAAATCATACCAGGATATTAAATGCAAAAATCATCCGAAATTTAATCTTTTTCTTTTAATTTTTTTTTATGAATTTGCATCGATTGTCACCACCCTGTTACTAGTCCTAACTGATCAGCCTCAAAGAAAGATAACTCTTCTATCCTTGCATTACTGCCATTTTTCGTTTATGTTGTCCTATGCGTAACTGAGCGCTCTGATATATTAGCCTAATTAATTTGGCATCGTCCATTTTCACCGAGTTCAGTTTTTCAATAAATCCCTGTATAGACAGACATTACGAAAACTACACGAAGTTCAATTATCATTAAAACATAAAACGGTAGAACATATACGAATTCGGCTATTTCAGTACTGTCTGGAGATGTAAATATACTCTATAAAATTTCTTTATACGATCAAGAGAGTGCAGTTTTGTGATTTACAAACAAATTGTATTTTCGAATTATTTTTGTTGTCTCTGTAAAAATTGCATCTCTTGATGAGGAGGGCTAAAACAACTGTCTTTTCCTTCCTTTTTGTTGTGATGAAGCATATCTGCTTTTCGGACTATTTGAATATCAAATGCAACTGTTGGGGTGTGGGTTGGGAATGGGGCCTATCCCTGCAGAAGTCGACGCGTCTTTGATACACAAGCAAAGAATAGTTTAAATACTCAACACTAAATACTCCCTTACACATTGTATTTTGAAAAAGGTAGCGTATCCGAAGATTTCCAAAGGGCAACAAATTTTGTAGCGATGTCAGTGTGTACTCCACTTAGGCATATTTTAGTGCGCATTCTCGCTTTATTATTCCATTTATTTTTGGGGCCTTTCGTATCGGTTTTTTATTATACGATATACAAATCTCATGGAAACGATGAAATTAAAACCAATTCCCATATGATTTTTTACTGTATCACTGAGCGTTAACCATTTTTTCTGTAACATATTTAGCGAATTTTTTAACAGAATTATGATGCTCCGAAAGTTTTTATCCCATCGCTTTGCAATAATACACATGTATAACAATGTGACTATGTATAAAAGGTGTACGATATAAAGCCTAAATATAGAATCTCTATTGTATGTTTTAACATCGTTTTCTGTGTCCTTAGGTTATTATTTTCTATATATATGGACTCTGAAATAAATTACATTTAACTAAGTATTTTTTCTCTCTCAAACCCTGATACAAATGAGGTTGATGCTATGTTTATAGACGCACGAAACGAGGCGAAGAATGTTGTTTTGACGTTTGGTTACTGAAACTTATTTTACACACACACATACCCCGACCCTTTTACCCCTCCTTTCATTAGTCATTTTAAATCAACTTTACCTGAGCTTGTCATTTTCATTTTTTTTTATATATATATTTTTAGACGGGGAAGTAAACGTATCTGATGTGAGCTCGACGGGAATTTCCCGCATAGTCATTAACTATTCGAATTCAACCTGTCTCAATTTAGTAGAGGTTTTGTNGTTTTGTTCCCGACATTGTTAATATTTTACAAAAATACAATTTGTATCATGTTATTGATGAATTTTTGAAGAAGTGTATTTCTAAACAAATGTCAATGAAAGCGTTTAGTCAATGACCATGTAAAAAAACTATGAACAGTTTAATTTATGTAAAAGAATGAACGCTGATAGGGACTTCTCTCGCTTCACTCTTTTACATAATAAGATACAACCGTATGCTATATGGAAACTTGCTTTAAGCTTTCCACAATACAGTCCATGTTTTAAGAAAGTTGTTAAACTTTGTGTTGAAATGCGCGATAATGAAAATATATATTTGTGTCATAACTGTGGATCTATACACAAAGATACTATTATGCATAGTGTACTGGAATGCTCAAACACAGAGCTATTACGTGACCAGCTCTGGTGTGTACTCAGTACTGTAAAAGATATAGATTTTGTGTTTTATCTTAATGTAATGTCTAATTACCATCTACTTCATGTTCTTCTTGGTGGTATTTTCAACTATGACTTTTCTCCATATGAATACGAGGACTTTAGAATAAAATCCATTGTTATTATTACTAAAATTCTTCAATACAGTGGTATTATGTTATTTATCCTTAGATATTTGAATGTTGTATACTGAGTAATATGTATGCGATCACAAATTTACTTGTGTGTACCTCACGCTTCAGTAAGATTAATACATGAAATACATATATTTTTGTATTCATATTAGTAGGCATGCATTTCCTATGTCTTTCCTGTTATACCATTGCACAATTGCATGATTAGTGCAACTTACTACCATTCATAATATTGTTTGTATTGTATGATTTAATCTTGTGATATGTATTACTACAGCTGAAATCATTGCATGGTTGCTCTGTTTCTTCAAGTTAATTATTATATTGTATGTTGTGTATTTCACACCACTGTATGACTATATTGTATGACTTGTGCAACCGGTTCTACTCAATGTATGATTGTATTGTAAGACTTATGTAACAGTAATACTGTCTATAATAATGCTGTATAATTTATAGTGTGATGCTTGTGATACTGTTTATTACAATGTTGTATGATTGCTTAGTACAAGAAGTGTATTACTGTCTATACTATTATATGATAATGTAGTTTGAGGAGTGTAAATATGTCTATTATAATTAGTGTTATACTGTCTATCATCATAATTATCACCGTATTATGACTGTAATAGTACCTATTATATCATTGTTTTGTGTTTATAGTACTTTATGGTATGATGCGGGTACTATTATTATTCTCTTATGGGTGTGTCTGTCCATGTGCATGTGTGTGTCACTATGTAAGGGTGTGACCATGATTGTGAATGCATTTTCTTCTCTTTGAATAGTGTTGAATTGTACGTGTATTGTTCGTTATTTATGTAACTCTTCATTTCTGGAGGAAATAAAGGAAATAATAAGAAGAAGAAGAACCAGTGGATGGAATTTTTTCAAACTTGGTTAGAATCATCCTTGGTAGATGAGGCTACAAAATTGTAAAATTGGGATTCCTACCCCAACCCCAGACTCAGAGGTGCTACAGTCATTTTCTCTGCATAGATGGAAAGATCATCAGGGGCTTTATTTAAATTGTAAATTTCAGGACCCCCAAGTTATCAGTTCTCCCTTGGGGAGGGGTAAAGTTTATAAAGGGAAACAACACTTTTGTGTATATTTTTTACAATTTTCTGTAGGAAATTATTCTTATTTGGTGAGAATTATCCTTGGAGGAAGATGGTTTTAATTTGTAAAATTAGGATTCCTTCCCCAACCCTAGGGGCCAGGGTGGGGCCCCAAAGGGAAAGTTAACCAATATTTTAAAAATCTTCTTCTCCAGACTCATAGGTACTACAGTCAATTTCAGTGCATGGATAGAAAAATCATCAGGAGCTTTATTGAAATTGTAAATTACAGGACCCCTGAGCCATCTGTCCCCCCTTGGGGACGGGGTAAAGTTTACTATAGTTTATATAGGGAAATAACACTTTTGGGTATATTTTACACATTTTCAGCAGAAAATTATTCTTACTTGGTGAGAATCATCTTTGGTGGATGAGGGTATTACAAAATTGGAATTCCTGCCCCATCCCGAGGGACTAGGACGGGGCCCCAAAGGGAACATTTACCAATATTTTAAAATTCTTATCCTTTGATGACAAGACAAGTATTGTATTTCACTTAGTTTACATGCTGATTTCCACATCACAACTAAACAATAAAATAAAGCTACCAGTACCTATGATATAACTCAGGTGACCGCTAAGGCCCTTGGGCCTCTTGTTTTTGGTAGATTTCGAAAAATAATTATTATTCCTGCTTCAACATTTCGTAGCCATAACAACATTGTTCACCTTTTATTCACGTTATGTTAAAATATAGAATCTGAGGCAGCGATGAATGAACTTCATTTGTAGAGGTTTTA